>NW_021319209.1:765309-789641 GCF_001605985.2 Dendrobium catenatum
TAGAAGAGCTAAAAACGAGCTCATCTTAGATGCAAGTTCTACATTATCAGCCACAGATGTAGCATATCGTCCTGGTCAGATTAGTTCAAATATGAGGAAATAATCTGATATCGCCTGAAATTGAAGCTGGCGATATCTAATGTCACCGGCGATCTTGCGATCAGCCTGGAAGGAATTCCATTAATTCTTTCCAAACTGCCAGAAAAATTTGGAAACTTCGTCCTATGATCGTCGGCGCATGATGAATTATGTCCAGGACATATCGGGACGAATGCTCCAAAATAAAGTATTATTCCGAAGTAGATATGGCGGCATTCTGTAATCTGAAGCCGATCGCTCGGCCGATACCAAAATCAATCCGGCGAATTTGCATAAAGAGGCTTCTTTAATAGAGGATGCCCTAATTAGGTTTTTACTTTTGTCGATACGTCAGATTCAATATGTCCCGCGATGTTTACCAAATAGATCTTTATTTTGGGCACAACAAATCTTCCAGTTAAATCGATCAGATTGCCCAAAACAACGATCAGAAGGAAAATGATTAACCACAGACCTGTTCCAATCTGAGTGGTTCCACAATGCAGTCTGATCGGTGGGACCTGACAGTTGGTAGAAAGCAGTCATAGAGAAAAAAGATATTTGCTATACAAAATCATAGCATGATCGCAATGATGAATCAGATACTATATGATATGGTGAAGTTCATCTATATGTGTGGAATGGTTCTAGTTGGAGTCAGTATATTACTTATCGTAAGTGTATGATCATATTTCATTTGTCGATCAATTTATTAGTTTTTGTGAGGATGACTAACCTCTTTAAAATGATCTCTTAATATTCTATCATCCAGCAAACCCTATTTTTCTATATATCGTATGGTACCAAACGTCTATATGAAGCATGCCTTGTAGAATGGAGTTAATTAGAAAGCCATGTCTTTTTTTGGCCATTTTTGTTCTGTGCGTAGGAAAATATTTTCAGTCCCGTATGATTTTAAAATGTACGTATGATCAAATTTTTTAACTACTATAATAGTCATTTTCTTTAATAGAGGTCTTTGGTAATATTTTATTCACTTGCATATCAATTTCAACCCTTTAGAGCCACATTTAGGATTGACAAGTTCTGCAAAACCAAATTTCTCAAGTGATCTTCTTTAGAACGTAGGGATGATAACTTTTAATCTAAGGAGAATGGGATCGCTCTTTATCTTTTCTTTACTAAAATTTCCCTTTCCAACTTCTCATTCAAGGAGTTAATATTCTTCACTTCATGCCCTTTTGCTTCACTCAATTTCATTTATCCTAACTATGATATATACCTACCACAAAGAGAATTCCTGTTATTTTTCTGTTTCCAACATGAGCTTAAACCATGACCCTCTAGGAATACTTCCTATGTTTTAAAAATGTGTATAATAAAAAAAATAGGCAACTTTCCCACTGAAAACCAAAGGGATTCCGAGCCCATACTTGATCTCAAGAGCTAATTTTTTATTGGTTAAAATTAATTAAATCTTCGCAGGTGTCTTCAAGTTAGTCATTGTATTATATATTTACATTCTAAATCAATAATGTTGGATCATCCAACACAGTTTAATATGGTGACTGATTGCCAAAAGCTTGTATCGCATAAAATGAATCCACTGTGTCAAGCACCTACTTGATCTTAACTACAAATCATTTGATGAAGCCCCAAGTCATCATGGAGGCTATATTTAATATCTTTCAACTTAGACTTCCACATCATAAGACTAAGAAAAATTTTTGCTTTAGGACATCTAGTTTACTACATCTAGAAAAGAAGTTATAGATTTGATCCATACCTATCCTCCCACAAACTACATTTTTTATTCACTTAATGCCTCTTTTAGGCTTTATTGTGGGGAGAGATAAGAGTTTTGAGAGTGGATGATTAGAGGAAGAGGAGGGGAAGCTCCATACTCCAGGCTCTACAACTGGACTCTTGATAAGATTTTCTACTAGGAAACTGGTTAGCACTTTGATAGGTTAGGACTTCTTTTGATCAAGCTTTGTCAATGAAATGCCCTATTAAATTCAGCAGGATATAAGATATTCAGGAAAAATGCTAGTAGTTGGATCTTTGGACAATCTTTGGATAACAGTCAACACAAAATTTTCTATGATGAATAGTTAACTTAATATCAGATGTTCGAAACTAAACCCACGTACTCAAGATCAGGGCTCTTGTTAATGTGCTTCTATTTATTCTTGCTTCTGAAGTTTTTTATGTTTGCTTGATGTTTCTTCTATGAGTGAGTGCTTTATATTTTATTTTTGACTCTATGTGATGATGGTTAATTGAATTTTTTAATGTGTGGTATCAATGAAAACGTTTGTATTGTGCTCCCTTATAGTGCTCCTTTATATCAATGAAATGTTTGAATATTTTGTTCACTTGCATTGAATTACATCTCTTGAAATGCTTATGTTTTAATGGAAAATGTTTTGTAGTTGATCATTGGAATGAATTCTCAATTACATTACTCTACAAATTAATTTTCTTATAAAATTTAATATTTCAAAAGTTTAAATTAAATTATGACTGGATGTAGACAAGGAGATCAGTTGCATATACTTATAAACAAATATATCTAAACTATAATTGTTGCAAGATTGATGTCTTATAATTTTTTTTTCTTTTTATATGTTTATTTTGTTATTAGTGAAATTTGAATTTAGATTACTGATATTATAAAGATCCAAAAAGTAGAAAAAAAAGGGAAATGCATAAAGCGTGAAAAATATAAGAGATTCATATGTTGCAACTCGAGCTTATGAGTTTATATTTTTGATGATAACAAATATTATGGCTCACTTTGTGTTGTCTACTTGTATTTTCAATATATGTTTGTTTTTGTGTATACTAACATTAATACCATGCAACATCAAACAAAGAGTCATAGCTCAAGATTGGGTTGAATAATGTTATGTTGTAAAAGGGTTTGTAATATTCATTGATGTAATTTTTTATTTCTTGAGTCAAGTCTTGTAAGGGTGTATGATTGCTTGGTGACCATGCACATACACACATAAGGGAGTGAGATATAGTTAAATCCAGAAGATCAAGTTTTTAACTAATCATACTGGATGATTTTGGATCGTCCAGGATGATCCTTTATGATATTGGAAAAGAGGCACCAATGACAATTTAGGCAAGTATTTAAGTTTAAATTTTTTTTCAAATCATCCCAGACGATCAGATCGTCCTGGACAATCAATACAAATAATGCCTAAATTGATCTTGTTATTATGGGACAAATTATGGTTAAATTTTTCAATCCGATCATCCTGGGCGATCTGTATATGGTATAAGATGATGTTTGCCGACATACTTGATTTTCCTAAATCGTCCAAGCCAAAATACCATAATTTTTCTTCTAAGCGTCCTGGGCGATCCACAACATTGTCTTGGATGATTTGTACTTTTTTTGTACTAATCATCCTGGACCATCCTAATATCATCTAGGACTATCAGGTCGATGATCCTGCAATCATCCAGGATGATTATGGGAGCCAAAATTGAGTTTTTAGGGTTTTCTGAGGCTCTGTTTTTAAGCACATTATACGGGACAATCCTTCGATCATCCTGGACGATCTTTGGCACCAAAATTAAGTTGTTAGTGTTTTTCGAAAGCGCTCTATTTTTATGCATATCAATAAACTATTTTTTTCAGTGCTTTAAATTCTAAAAATTTTATATTTGTTTCCACGTGCACTACTGGCAAGGAAATTTGGGATAAATTACACACTATATATGAAGGCACTAGTGAAATCAAGCAATCTAGATCAAATATTTTAATGCATGATTATGAATTATTTTGTATGAAACCTTATGAGTCAATCTTAGACATGTATATTAGGTTTATTCAAATTATGACATCATTGCATGCTTTACAAAGTTTGAAAAAGTCAATAAAATTCTATATTGTTTACTTGACAACTTTGATACCAAAGTTGTTGCTCTTTGTGAATAAAAAAATTTGGATGAATATTCTATTAATAATTTGATTGGCTCACTCATTTCCTACGAGTAAAGTTTGGGTCAAAGACTTTTGGATGCAGGTGATATGATAGTGCTAAAAGCTGAAGACATAGAGAAAAGTGGCTTAGTTGGTGAGGAAAATGATGACTTATCAAGCAAATTAAACAGCACACCAATGCATAAGCATCAATAAAAGTGGAACAAAGGTAAAAATGGTAAGATTGTTAAGATTTCTTATGACGTTGTTTACTTTGGATGTAGGAAGCCCGGACATATGAAAAATTAGTGCCCTAATTTGAGAACTCTTCCTACAAAAAAAAAGAGAGAAAAGCTAAGCAAATTATAAAAATGACAAATAATGAAAAGCAAAAAATCTCCTGGGCAGACCTAGCTTCTGAATCATCAGACTAGGAGCAAGATGATATTTAAACTATTATTTGTGTGCTTTATTTTTCTATGTTTGCATGTTTTATTCATTTTTGTGTATTTTTTGTGTTTTTTTTGGATTTATTCTTTTTTGTTAAATTTTTTTAATTTTATCTTTTATTTTTTTTCTTTTTATGTAGTTTTTTCTATGATCAATACACACATCACCATTTTTTTAAAAATAAAAAAATTATTGAAAATGAAAAATTAGTTGTTCTACCTCCTATTTTTCTTGAATTCTTATGTAAGTTGTGGTTGACTTCTCTAAAAATAGTCAATGGAAGGAAACTCATAATTTTGACTCTCAATATCTATTTCCTAAAAGAGTTTATTCTACTTTTGATTTAAAATCTTCATCATATTTTAAATTAGATTTTGAAACTGAACTTTTTTATCTCTCTACAATTTATCTATCGCATAAAAATCTTTTACAAGTTGTTGAATTTACTTCATAATTTTCTTAATTAAGTAGTTCATTGTGTCAATAGAATGTGTTTACTTTTGTTTTTAAAATTTTAGAAAGGTAGCATATTCAAAAAAAATGGCCAATGATGCCAAATAAAAAAAGTGGTCAATAATCCCAAATTAAAAGATGCACAATGACGCCAAATTGTAAAAGATACATAAAGTGTATCAAAAAGTAAAAAAATACACAAAGTGCGCCAAAAAAACTGACAAGAGGCTTAAAATGAGCCCACAAAAAGTAATGCTTATCTTTCATGTACTTCTTAAAGCTTAAGAAAGCCCTTGATATTTTTGATACTTAAGCTTGGAAATCATGATTCCTGATTCACCAATTTTTGTATTAATCTTCTATTAGATATTTTTTATGAAAGGAGTTTTGAAAAATTAGTGTTTCTTTTCTAATTTATTCCTTGATTTAGATATTGGATTAAAATGTTTTTGAGCCTTTAAAGAACTTGAGCTTGGATTAACAATTTTTGAATTTCTATCCTTTTCAAAATTATGCATTGTCAATCCATTCCTTATTAAGTTTTTGGATAAAATTAAGAGGTAACTTTCTCAATTTAAGAATATTTAATTTTTTCTAAATCAGGGATCATTTTGGTTTTTATTTTTCTTTATTATTCTGATTATTTTGTGCCCCTCGTCTTTTTGATAATGTTAAAGAGGGAGAATGTACTGTTGCATTTATATAAGTTTTCTATTTTTAAAAAATATAAAAATAAAAACAATAAAAAAATTTTCTTTCCCTATTTTTAAATTTTTATTCTATTGAGTAGGAGATTAGGAGAAAATATTTTCAATTTTGTAAACTCAACCAGTAATATTTGCCATCATAAGAAAGGGGGAGATTGTTGCAACTCGAGTTTATGAGTTTATGTTTTTGATGATAACAAATATTATGACGCACTTTATGTTGTCTACTTGTATTTATAATATATTTTTGTTTGTGTGTATACTAACATTTCAGGAATACCATGCAATATCAAAAAAAGAATCAAAGCTCAATATTGAGTTGAATAATGTTATGTTGTAAAAGGGTTTGTAATATTTATTGATGTAATTTTTTATTTCTTGAGTCAAGTCTTGTAAGGATGTATTCTTGCTTGGTGACCACACACACACACACACTCAAGGGAGTGAGATCTAGTCAAACCTAGAAGATCAAGTTTTGAACTAATCATACTGGACAATTTTGGATCATCCAAGACAATCCTTTATGATATTGGCAAAATGCCACCAATGATAATTTAAGCAAGGATTTAAGTTTAAATTTTTGTTCAAATCATCCCGGATGATTGGATCATCCCGGACAATCAATACAAATCATGCCTAAATTAATCCTATGATTAGGGGATTAATTATGGATAAATTTTTCAATCCGATTATCCTGGGCGATCTGTATATTGTACAGGATGATGTTTGTCGATATACTTGATTTTCCTATATCATCCAAGCCAAAATATCATAATTTTTCTTCTAATCATCCTTGACAATCCACAATATCATCTTGGATGAAGTGTATATTTTTTGTACTAATCGTTCAGGACTATCCTAATATCATCTAGGACTATCAGATCAAATTCTGCACATCATGCTAGATGATCCTGCGATCGTTCAAGATGATTTTGGGTTTCGAAATTGAGTTTTCAGGGTTTTCTGAAACCCTCTCTTTAAGTACATCATACGGGAAGAACCTACGATCATCCTAGATGATATTTGGAGCCGAAATTATGTTTTTAGGGTTTTGGAAAGCTCTCTTTTTATGCATATCATACGGGATGATCCGACGATCTTCCTGGACGATAATATCAATTTTGCAAATCTATTTAAAGACCTCTTGCTTCCTCATAAAGAGTGTCTTTGGCAGCCATTGTAACTTCGTTCTTTTGGATGAAACTTGAAGAGTGAGCTTGAAAGGGAGAGAGGAAGGGGTGGAGCTTGAGAGAGGGAGAAGATCCTCTGAGGGGGATTCCATATAGTTTCTCCAGCGAGCTTGCACCTTAGTACCATCGGATTCAAGGCTTATCTTGAGGGAAGTTCTGGGAAGAAGAAGATCTTTTTGGTGTCAAAGGACCCGGCTACTCCGCCGCACTGGGGAAGTTGGAAGTGATTTTGTAAGGGCTTTTTCGCCTAGCTATGGGGGATAAAGGAGAGACACTGAGTTTAGTGCAATACTTGGAGGGTGCCTTCGAAGAGTGGATGTAGGTCAAGGTTTGACCGAACCGCTATAAATATGGTATGTTCTTTCCTTTATTATTTCCGCATTTAATTTTCTCATTGTGTTTTTTTTTTTGTGATGGATTTTGGTTTGGCTTTTTAATTGCGAAAGATTTTTTAAAATACCAATTCACCTCTCTCTTAATTAGCCTTGGGCTAGTTCATAAAGGCCTAACATCCCTAACAAACTTTCAGCATAATGGTTTGCTAAGTGAAAAGAGGTACAAAATTTGTCAAAATAAAAAAGATGCACAAAGTGTGCCACAAATATTTGAAAAGATGGGCAATGTCACTAATTGAAAGCATTTATGGCATTCTTTCCTTTATCATCTAATCTCTAATCAAAATCCATCTAATTAGCAATCATATTCAATATTGAATTCAAACTTATCTAATCTTTATTTTGTCATTTTTGCAATAATCATTTTAATTTAAATTATCTAGTATGAAAAATGAACTTGTTGACTTTTCTTATCTTAGTTGTTCTTTGATATAAAATTTTAGAATTTTTTTTATTTAGATTTTTTTGTTTATTTAAAATTTTTCTTTTTAGTATTATGAATTTAATATTTTATTTGTAATTGGTTTATAATCATTTTCATCCTCAACTCCTATGGTATATCTATAGAAATTTTAATTTAAAGGTTTCTTACCTTTTTATTGTTGTCAAAAGGGGGAGACATAATATTGTTAGTTGTATTATAATGTGTGTGGTTGTTTGAATGATGTGTATAATGAGATGAGATGTGTGTATGTTATGTTTTGAAATGTTTGGATATTCGTGTTTGTATTTTTGTTCGTGTTTGTGTTCATGTTTGTTTCTTTTTTATTTTAGATTTTTTGTTTTTATTTTGATCTTCATGGGATCTCCTTGATTTTAATTGGTCATTCATTTAGGGGGAGCTAAGGAGAAAATTTGTTTTATATGTTAACTCAAATAATAATTATGTTGCTATCATAAAAAAGGGAGAGATTATTACAACTTAGTTTTTATAACTATGTTTTCATATCATGTGTATTTTTGATGATTCCAAAATATTATTATATTGATTATTATTTCTCCTAACATAAATTAGAAATATTGCTTTTGTTGTTTGTGTGTACTAACATTTCAGGGAAATCATACTCTAGACAGTTAAAGACTTCAAGAAAGATTAAATTAGGATTATTTATATTTGAAGTCTATACTTTTTATACTTTTTATAAGTCTGAGAGAGTATGATTATAATTGAGTAATAGTGCACACACATACTAGAAGAGTGTATTAATTTGTAATTTTTTTATCAAAAAAAAAAAAACTAATCGTATTGTATGATTTTGGATTGTGCAGGATGATTTGATCTGAGCGCTCCTCTATAAGCAGTTAATCCAACCATGCCAGGATAATTTTCTAAATCTTGTTCATACTGTACAAAGTTTCCTTCATACATATGACATCCATAGTACAAAATAGATACGTACAAGTTTGTCCGGATGAACTCTTAATTTTCTCTAAACTATTCGTATTGTACGATCTTAGGTTCATATAGATGATGTCCATAGTACAAAATGGCTGCATATCTTTTTGTCCGTACGAATAGGTAAATTTTTTGAACTATTCATACTTTATGATCCTAGGATCGTACAGACGACTTCTAGAGTATGAAATGGACTTGTCCATTTTTGTACCAAATGAAATATGATTTGATTAAAACATATCATACCGTACGATATGAGATTTATAGAATACGTTATATGGTATGCAAAATCAGTTTATACTGAATTGTACCTGACAACCCTATTTAATTTTGAATTGATCGTACTGTACGATGTTACTTCATATGCATGTTAATTATAATACAAAATCAATTTGTATTGGATCATATAAGCAAATTTTGAATTATTCACACATTCAATTTTTGATTGTATTGTATGATCATGGATGGTCAAATTGAAATTTTTAGTTTTATGGATAATTTTTTGTGTCTTTCATATATAAGGTCCAAAACACTTACTATGGACTAATGCTTCTTCATTTCTTCTTTGAGAGAAAGTGTGAGAGAGCTTTGGGAGAGTTTTTGAGTGTGTGGAAAGAGATCTTGAAAGTAGAATTTATGAAGGATTCATAAGGCTTCCCAAAGGTAAGGATCTCTTTGTAAACTTCTTCGCCTTATTGTGGGAGCAAAAGGAGAGTCACATTGGTAATAGTGAAATACCTGAAGAGGAAATCTTCAGGGAGTAGACGTATCTCTAGTTGGACCGAACCACTATAATTTTTAGAGTTTTTATTTTACTGAATTTTTATTTTATTGCACGTTTAATTTTTATGGTTTAAAAGTTTTTAGTTTGATAAAAATTATTATTGTGCTAAAATTTTAAATTAATTTTCTATAAAATTTGCAAGAGGTTTTTTAAAATTACCAATTCACTCCCTTTTGGTCAGCATTAGGATAATTGCTTTATGTCTAATAACCTAAACACACTTTCAACTTTTATAACCGCTCTATCATGGTGCTACAAAAGATGAACACTATAGTGCTCAATCCATCATTCAACATTGAGACACTCAATCCATTATCTAACTCTGTAGAGCTTTAGAGGTTCATGCTTTGACGTTGAATTATTTATAATCTTTCACAAGGCTCTAGTGTTATAATGTTATTCTTTTGGTGTTAAGGCTCTTATAGCACTGCTGCACAAGTAGTTATTTTCCCATTATGTTGAGTTAAATGCTACTTTCCCAGGGCTCTAGTGCTGCAATGTCTAATTCTAGTGCCAAGGTATTTAAGGCGCTGTAGTGCAGGTTCTTAACTTTACATATTTCATATTTTCCTAAGATATTCCACCTAAACTCAATCAAATCATGCATTTTTATTAAAATTCAATATAATGAAAATGAACATGATTTTCACTTAACATTGTACTCCCTTTGCTAGACTAGTGTTTTTAACCCTAATGATGTGGATTTCTTTTAACTCCTATTCACATTTATTCCATTGAATCTACTCATCAAACCATCACTAGATATTAAAAATTCTATAATTTTTATCCATGTATCTATCTAGATTGATCAATTTTGATCAGAATATCTCTCCATATATTCTCTATGGGCAAGTAATCATCAAGCATACACATTAACCATATCTAAAACATTGTTATGTGATCATAAAGCATTATTCTATATGCCTCTTGCAATATTAGGGACACTGTTACCAGCATGTACTATAAGTCCTCTCATGAAATTAGCTAGTCTACCATTTCTTTTTACTACTTCCTCCTCAATTAACTTCTTTACATGCTTTCTTCATATTCATGTATTGTTTGAGCTGAGGAATAGTCAAATAATTTTCTGCTAATTAGGTTGTCTCACGAATCTCTAACACTTTTCTTCTACAGTACTAACCAGTTAAGGAGCATACTTGGCAGATTCTATGAATTTAGGTTCTTACTACATCATATTCTTATCTCCTTATTCCAATCTCATGAAAGCTTCATGCATCTACTGTCGAGTTCATGGAGGTACAAACTAATCTCTTAAGGTGGTAAATAATCCTCCTTATCATCTCTATCCTTAATAACAAATGTTCTGCTACTGTTAGTTCTATAGTTCCCTTGAATGATAGGGCCTTCGGCTGTTAAACCTTTATCAACTAGCACAAGGCTAACTAAGTGGGGAGTGAATTTGTTATTTTAAAATTTTCTTAAGGGAAAAAAAATCTTTTTGAAAATCTCTTTGAATATTTTAAAACAAATATTTTTATTCCACAATGCTCAACCAAAACTAATTTCACAATAATTAAAATCATAAATTTCAAATATAGACTAAATCATAGAAAATGTGAAAATCAAATGCGGTAAAGTAAATAAAAATATAACACTAGAATTATAGTGTTTTGGTTAACTTGACCCAGGTCCACTCCCTAAAAACCTCCTTTCAAGTTATTGCACTAAAAAATGTATCTCTCCTTTTTCCCCCATAGCAAGGCAGAGAAGCCCTTATAAAATCTTTCCACCAACCCAGTGAGGTAGAGTAGCTTAAATCCTTTTACTCCCTCATGGAGTAGGTAAAGAATTAAGAAATTCTTTTACTCCCTTCTAGAGCAGACAGAGAACCTATAAATCATTTTATTCCCTTTAGGAGTAGGTAAAGAACCTATAAATCTAATTACTCCATCCTTGAGTAGGTAAAGAACCTTAGACTTGATGCCGATGAATTTCTCCAAGAGCCACCACAGAACTAATGAGGACGCCTGAAGAAGATGGTGGAAACCTTTCTTGGAATAACCTTTGTGAATCCATTACAACTCCCCCTCATAAGGATCTCTCTCTCTCTCTCTCTCTCTCTCTCTCTCTCTCTCTCTTTGTCTCTCTCTCTCTCTCTCTCAAAGCTCTCCTCTCTTCCTTATTTAAGCTCTCTCTTAGGTCAACCCAATAGAAAAAGATCTCTGAAAAGATAATATGAGAAATTATATAGAAAGCCTCTAAAAGAAGCCCAAAATTTTAATTTACCATCAAAGATTGTTTAGTAAAATCATGAGATCGTTCTATATAATTAGAATAAAATAGACCTTACTACCAGTTCAAACATCATTTCCCTGTATGATTAGTTCAAGCATTTATATATATCATCTAGTATAATTTTATAAAAATTTAGGATGATTAGTTCAAGATATTATATCGATTATCCTGTACGTCATGGATTGATGGGTGGAGATTTACATATCATCATGTACATCCCTCATGATATTTTAGTGTGATTGCTTACATGATTAGAAGAAAATTATGGTTTTCATCTTGGAAAATGGAAGATCATCCCATGAAATATCAAAGATCATCCAGTACGATCATTATAGATCATCTTATATGATTTGATCGAGCAATCTAACCATAATTAGTTCCCTAACCACATGATCAATTTAGGCATGATTTTCATAAATCATCCAGTATGGTGTATATCATCCGATACGATTAGAATAAAATTTGAAGTTTAAAATATTGCCTAAATTATAATTGACAGCTATTTTTCATGTGTATAACTAATCATCTTGTAAGATCTGAATCGTCTAGTTTGATTAGTTAATCAATCTTACTTAATAATATGTAGCCTAATTAGAAAACCTAATTGTCCAATATGATTCATATAATCTCAGGTTCTGTTATAACATCTCTTTCCTATGGTGCTCTAGCGATTTGGTGGTGATTTAGGGTTCTTGCTTTGTGCTGCTGGTTTTGCCCTCTTGAAATGGTTTATTCTTCATTTTCATCTTGTTTTCCTTTTTTTTCTTCTCTTCTTTCCTTTCGTGCATTTTTTTGAGGTTTTTTGTGGTTTTTTGGTGTTGAGAGATGACGACTCTGTCATCATCCATCCCTTCGACTTCCTCTCTTTCTGGTGGAAAATCTCTATCTTTTAAGGATGTTTTAAATGGTTCATCTTCTTCTACCTCTAAGATTTAATTTAATCATACCTCATTTAAGGGTTGTGTATCTTTAATGTTTGATGATTCCATGGTTTCTCAATTGGCTGCTCCATTTGGGTTAATGTGGCGGGCAAGTTTATCTTTCGGAGACCTAACCTTGATGTTATTAAAAAAAAAATTGTTAACCTAAAGCTGTCGGGTTCCTTCCATATTTTCTTACTTGATTAGAGGCATATTGTGATCCAACTTTCTAATGATCTCATTTATAGCCATATATTTCCTAGGAGATCCTACTATATTAAAACATATTAAATGCATTTAATCAAATGGACACTGAATTTTAATGTTTGGGAGGAATCCCCAATCGCTCTTGTACGGATTTCAATTCCAAACTTGAGACTTTATTTCTCAAATGTTATTTAGTTTGGCTTCAATTTTTGGTAGGTCATTACAAACTGGCTAAGCTACTGCTACTATTTCTCGGCCATTTGTGGCTCATGTTTTGTTGAGTTGTATATCTCTAAGAAACATTTGAATGAGATCTTGATTGGGTCGGAGTTGAATGGTTATTTTCAAAAAGTGGAATTTGAAAACTTGCCCATTTTCTATTCTCATTGTAAAAAGCATGGTCATGGTTTAAATGAATGCTATAGGCTACATCCTCACCTTCGTAAGGAAAAGGATTCATCTAAACATTCACAAGACAATGTCAATCCTAAGGTTGGAGAGCTTTAGGGAAACACTCCTAAATTGAGTGAGAATATTGAGGAACCCTTACAACTAGCTTGTGCTAATACTGAACAAGTTGTTTCTAATGTTGATCTTCCTAATCATATTTAGGGAGAAAATGTTAACTCATCATTTATCTTATCTACTGATCTTAAAAATATGGATGAGCAAATGTTGGCAATTACCACTAACCAAAATATTATTATTATTTATGCTATTAATCCTTATATTATTAATAAAAACCTCTCAGATATGGATTTTATGATGCTTTCTGCTACTTGCACTGATAATTTGGTTTTAAATGATCAAGAGAAATAAGTTAAAGCTAATGCGGGTACTAATTTATGTAGTAAAGAAATTATTGGGAATGGACACACATTGGAGGAGGGTGATGTTGCTAGGGTGGAGGATAAACTTTCCTTTGGGGAAGGTAATGTCGAGCTTGCCATGAGTAACAAAGGAAGTGTGGAGGAAGATTGTATGGTTGAGGAGGATGATTTTCCATAACATGTAAGGCGGATGGGCCAAAAAATTGATAGTAAGCTTCCCTATACTTCTCATTATCATAGTGACGCTTTTATTGATATGGAGGAAATTGTCATTTTTGCTAAATATTTTGCTAGAGATGATAATAATATTAACTTTACTAAATATCATAGTATGAGAGACAGGAAAAGCAAGAACATCATTTTTCAATCTCTTAGGACCACCCATCATTCATAAACTAGTCATTAATAAATTTTCTTAAGTTTAAAACAATTATTTAGAATGTTAAGGGTATTGGTTGCCCCTCTTATAGGGGGAGAGCTAAGAATTTGTGTCTCATTTATAATGTTTCTATTCTTATTTTGCTTGAACCTCTTATTAATGTCTATAAATTGCCTAGTACTGTTAGAATTTTGGGATTTAAGCATTTTGTTTTGAATTCTACTAATAAGAATTGGGTTTTTTAAGGATCTTATTCAGATTGATGTTATCGGAGATTTTACACAAGTTCTACATTGCAATATTGAATTTTTAAATTTAAATTATTATGCCTCTTTTATTTATGTCACCTCTACTCATAATTCTGTAAAAGTGTTATGGGATTTTGTTAATTTTCATAGTATTTGCAAATTTCCCTGGCTTTTGTGTGGTGATTTTAACATGATTTGTAAACCTTTTCATCGTATTGGGTCTCTACTCCTAACTATCACTCTATGGAATATTTTAACAATATGATTATGGATTGTAATTTAATTGATGTTAGTTTTTCTGTTAATAAATTCACTTGGAATCATGGTTATTTGCAGCAATGTTTGGATCAAGTTTTATTTAATGACAATTGGATCAAGTTTTATTTAATGACAATGTTCATCTAGGATGATCATTAATATTTGATCATATCGGCCAAATTAAAAATGTGTAACATTTTCATCCACATGTATCGTCCAGAAAAAATAGGTGAATCATCTAGGATGATCACCAATAATTGAAGAATAATTTGATCAGATCATCCAGGATGATGGGGATCATCCAAACCGATCTAAAATGATTGAGTCAGATCAATCATCAGATGAAAGATGAAGGGTGGATTGATGATATTGTCCAAGATGATAGGAATATCGTCCACGATGATGTGAATAAAAAAAATTGAAATTTTGATGATGGAGGGAAGTGATTAGAAGGTACCACAAAACATTAAAAAATCAGTAAAAACAAAATATAAAATATTAAAAAGATGATAAAATGAAAGAAATTAAAAACAAAGTTATTTTTTATCAAATAAAGAATATGATAAATTTTCCATGTGATTGAATTAAAAATTTGTAAAAAAAATGAGTTGACATCATTGAAATCCAAAAAATGGCAGAACAACTGATCTTGTTAACCCTTGCTCGAACTTCTTACAAGGAAAACTATCTTTTTAAAGTAAAGATATAACTCAGAGAAAGAAATTGGAAAAGAAAAGTGATACGTTCAAAACTTGGTTCTACAAAAATATCTTATAGAATAATATACCAACGTAAATAGGCATAATCATAAATTTTGAAATCAAGTCTTTGAAAATATTAAGGGACACATGAATTCTTCTAAGATTTAAAGGTTTTAAAGAGAAGGAAGCCTGCCTTTTTGTGGGCTCATTCTGTGCCTTTAATCAATTGGTTGGCGCACTTTGCACATCTTTTGATTTTTGATACACTTTGTGTATCTTTCAATTTTTTTTGGCAATCATTGTGTATCTTTTCAGTTTTTTTTATTTTTGGGCTCATTTTATGCCTCTTGTCATTTTTACAAGCTTTTTCTCTTTTGAAACTTTTAAATACTCTTAATTATGAGAATATCTTTTAGATATTAGAGAAGAAAAACTCACTCTCTAATATAAGGAAGAGTAAACCACAAAACAAAATCAAATTCATATGATAAATGCAATGACAAGATTATGAAAGCTTGAAAGTGATATAATGACTTTGAACATTATTTATATAAGATAGATTACTCTAAAAAGATAAAAAAGATCTCAATCGTAAAATCTAGTTGTTAAATTGAGATAAACTTTTGTTTAGAAAAAAAATCACATCGCTAAAAGAAGTTAGAGGAAGGGAAACAATCTATGGTGTTTCTCCCTTTAACTAATTTAGGGATGTCAAACATTGACTATAAATTTACAAAAATAAAAATAAGATATAAAATATCATTTCAGAAGTGATCAAAAAGAAAATTTAAAAGAAAAATATGAACATAAAAAAAGAAAACACTAAAACACTAAAATAAATAAAAATTAACACTTAGAACTAAAAATAAAAGAAAGAATATAAAACAACAACAAATAACTGATTAGAAAATATAAAAATCAGAGTTCCTAAAGCATCAAGATCTTGTATTTATGTCAATCACACCCAATGTGGTCCTTAAGATACTGAATGTGTCAAAGACTAGTGGTTTAGTAAAGATGTCATTCAGCTGATTCTCAGTTGCCACATGGTATAACTTAATGTCTCCTTTGGTAACATGGTCCCTAATAAAGTGATGCCTTATGTCAATGTGTTTGGTCCTTAAATGTTATATAGAATTCTTAGAAATGCAGATGAAACTACTGTTGTCACATAGGATTGAAATTATGCCTACAGGTAATCCTAAATCTAGAATTTATTGCTTCAACCAAAGGACTTGGGCCACACAACTTCCTAAGGCAATGTACTCAGCTTCAATAGTGAAAAATGTAATAGAGTTTTTTTTTTTTATTGGACCAGGAGACAAAAGATTGTCCTATGAATTGGGAAGTTCTAGAAGTGCTCTTTCTATCCACCCAACACTCTGTAAAATCAGAATTAGAATATCCAAAAATTTCAAAAGAAGTGTTGTAATTGGGATACCATATTCAAAGGTTTCGGGTCCTTAAGAGACATCTAAGGATTCTCTTAATTGCAGTCAGATGGGATTCATTAAGATCACCTTAAATTCTAGCACAGAGACAAATACTAAACACTATCTCAAGTCGGCTACCAGTCAGGTAAAGTAGTGATCTAATCATTCCTCTGCACTTCTTTTGATCAAAAAATTTTCTATTTGGGTCATTATCCAACTAAACACTGGAGCTCATAAGAGTTTACTAGCTTGGCTTTATCCATTTCATATTTCTTCAAGATATTTTTAATTTACTTTGATTGATTAAGAAAGATTCCATCATCTAATTATCTTATACTAAACCCTAAAAAGTAAGATAACTCTCTCATCACACTCATCTCAAATTTCTTACTCATTATTTTAAAAAAATCATCACATAACTATTTATCAGAAGATCCAAAATATATATTATAAATATAGATCTAAATAATGAGTAACTCATCTCCTATTTTCCTCAAAAAAGGGTGGTGTCTACACTTCCCTTAACAAACTCCCTCTCTAGTAGGAATGTGCTAATCCTCTCATACCAAGCTCTGGGTGCCTATTTTAATCTAAGTAAGGCATTTTTGTAATTTGTAAACATAATTTAGAAATTATGAACTTTCAAAACCTGGGGTTACTTTATAAACACATCCTCTTTTATTATCTCATTTAAAAAGGCACTCTTAAAATATATTTAGAAAAACTTAAATCCCTTATAACAGGCAATGGCTAGTAGCACTCTAATGGCTTCCAATCTAGCTATAGGGGTAAAGGTATCCTTAAAATCAATCCCTGCTATTTGGTTATACCCCTTAGCAACCAATCTCTCCTTATTCCTAATCAGAGGTAAAATCCATTTGGTTCCCATTACACTTTGATTTTTAGGTTTTTCTACTAACTCCCAAACATCATTCCTCAAAAATTGGATAAGTTCTTCTTGCATAGCTAAGATCAAAAATTCATCTGAAAGGGATTAATTTATATTGGTGGGTTTAGTCATTAAGATAAAGGCAGAGTGGTTCACTTCCTTCTTAAGTCCATGCCGAGTTCTAACATCTTCAGAAGGGTCTCTTAAGATAATTTTTTTAGGATGATTTGAAGAATATCTCCAATCTCTAGGCAAAGTGTATCAAAGTTCTACCTTTTCCTCTAGATTTATATTTTCTACTCCTTTGGTAATCTCATATACTCCATCAATGTTTTAAGGCTCTACTCTTTTCTCTAAATAATGAACTCCTTGGGTAATATCTCCAACTTCATCTTCTTCCTTAACTCTAGACTTCTTAGGATCAGATTCATCAAACACTACATTAGTAGTCTCCTCCATCACCAATGTCCTCTTATTAAATGCCCTAAATGATTTTCCCACACTTGAATATCCTAAGAACACTCTATCAGATTTTGGGTCAAATTTTCCAAAGGGTGACTTCCCATTATTAAGAATGAAAACCTTATAAGCATAGACATAGAGGTGGGAAAGGTTGGGCGTCCTACTCTTAATTATCTCATAGGATGTCTTGTTCAGTTTGGATCTGACATTTACCCTATTTAACACATAATAAGTTGTGTTTACTGTTTCATCCAAAAAGTATTTAGGAAGTAAATACTCAGTAAGTATGGCTCTAGCGCCTCCAACTAAGGTCCTATTCTTTCTTTCAACTACCCCATTTTGCTAAGGGGTCCTAGGAGCTGAGAAGTTATGACTAATCCCTTGATCCTCATAGAAGTCTCCAAATCTCTCATTTTCAAACTCTCCACCATAGTCACTATGGATGGTCAAGATCTCACAACCTAGCTTTTTGAATCCAAGTGGAGAAGGATCTAAATTCATCGAAAGACTCATTTTTATGTGATAAAAATCTAATCCAAGTGAAGCTCGAGTAGTCATCGATAATCAAAAATCCATAAACTTTTCCCCCTAAGATGGTAGTGCTAAAGGGTCCAAAAAAATTCATATGAAGAACTTCTAAAGATTTAGAGGTGCTAATATCTTTAATGGAATGGAAAGAGGATTGAGCTTACTTCCCTAGTTGAAAGGCATCAAATAGGTGGTCTTTAGTGAGCTTGGGGATACCTCTAACTAGGTCTTTTTGGGTCACTCTCCTAAGGGTTTTCATGCTGGCATGACATAACCACATGTGCCACAACCAAGACTCATCATTAGTAGTTTTTAAGAAAAATATAATAGCACATTCAATGTTATTTAAATCAAGCATATAAATATTGTTAATCATTTTTCCCTGTAAAATAGAGTTATTATTTAAGCTAATGATGCATGTATTTACTAAAACATTTATGATAAAGCCCTTGTCTCAAAGCTAATTGATGCTAAGAAAATTAAGTTTCAAGCCATCAAAAAGTAAAACATTTTCAATCAAAATGTTATTGGAGTTTCTATTATACCTGCGCCTACCACTTTCCTGGTGGTGTTGTCTCTAAGAGTGACCTTACCTCTAGCCCTGGCCTCTAGTAAAATAAATTTATTGGCATCTCCAATCATATGTCATAAGCATTTTTTGTCTAGGAACCACATGCTCTCATGAGATCTTGTGTGAGAGCACAACTAAAATCATCAAATGTCAGATTTAGGAACCCAAACAAGTTTGCGTCCCTTCTTATGGAAAGAAGAATTCAATGCATGTATGTTATGCTATGAATCATGCAATTTGGGTTTCCATACCCAATATATAGTTCAATAAATAATGCAAGTGTGCAAGTGTGGGAGATGTGTCCTAACATGCCACATGAAAAAAAATCTAACACCAGGAAAAGGGTTTACTATATATTCGTGTTATAGTGCATCTTCTTAGGTTTCAAAACTTTTGGCTTTGGATCGGGATTAAAAAACTATTTAGGTGTGGGTGGAATCCCATTTTCCTCAAGTGCTTTCTGAAAGTTCGTTAGTGATGTTAAGCCCTATAGAACTGGCCCAAGGCTAATCAAGAGGGGGGGGGGGGGGGGGTGGTTGTTTAAAAATTGGCTGAATTAATATTTAAAAAATTTCTTTAAGCAAAGCACGAATGCAAACCAAATCACCAAAAAAAAAAGTTCAGAAGAAAATAAATGCGGAAGCAGTAAAAAAATAAGAACACAAGGGTTTATAGTGGTTCGGTCAACCCGACCTACGTCAAGTCCCAAGAGGCACCATCCGAGTATTTCACTACAATCATGACTCTCCTTTAGCCCCCACAGCTAGGCAGAGAAGCCTTTACAAACACCTATTTTTGCCACACCCGGCAAGGCAGAGAACCATCCTCCTTTTGCTTCCTCCTGAAGCAGACAGAGAACCTCAATCGCTTGCTGAAACTTACCTCTCCCAACCCTTCCAATGATAAGAGACTCTAGGGAAGAAGAAGTTGAACAATGCTTGGAGCAACCCTTGTGAATCCCCTCACAAGGTCCCCCTCACAAGATCCTCTCTCTCTCTTCCTCTCTCTCTCACCTTTAGGTTTTCTTAGGTCAAGACAGCAGCCAAGGATATTCAAAAACGTTGAACAAGAGCTCTTAAATAGAAGAGCTTCAAAGGAGCTCATTAATTGCAAGTTGCCGACTATATCGTCCAGGATGATATGGACATCATCCTGGCGATCAGTACAAATCCCATGAGATCGGCCAGAGCATTGCCCTGAATGCAAACTGGACGATTGAAAATTGGCTTGATCATCCCGAATGAGCTCATGATAATCCCGGTCGATCAGTTCAAATCAGAGGAAAATCGTCCAGAGCATCGCCCTGAATTCAAGCTGTCCTATCCAGATTGTCCAGGAGTAACTAAGGTTTTTGGACTAGATCATCCTGGCCTCTCCTGAGATCGTCCAGGACGATGTGATTGTATCAATCATCCTTAATTATTGCCTTGATTGTCTGATCAATTAAGGTATAATTGTGAATATCGTCCAGGCCGATCCAAGATCATCCTGGCCGATTACCAAAAATACAAAATACCTTAATTGTTTATGGAGGCAATTTCTTTCTGTTTTGAGCCTATAGTCCAGGCTGATTGGCTAATGACAGCTGCCTTAATTAAGAACCCCTGATTAGATTTTTTATTTTAAGCCCGATCGTCTAGGATGATGTAAATATCATTCTGGCCGATTTGAGTAAAAATAAAAATTCTAAGTCTCTCAAGTGTGTGTGTGTTTAGGGTTACTTTGCATCAGTCACATCAAAGATTACAATTGACTCAAGAAGGGAAAAATAAAATTACAGACTGACTCAACCCTAATCTACCCCATCTTGAGCTGGTTCCGTTTTTCTGTCCGATCTTTGATTCCTAAAAAGTTAGTAGTAAAAGACAGTCCAACACAAGTAAGAGTGTTTGCCAATCATCAAAACATAATTCATAGACCTGGATTTGCAACAATCTCTCCCTTTTTTATGATAGCAAAATATTACGATAAAGATTTAAAAAATAGCAGTGTAACATAAGGAATTGAAAGTGAAAAAAAACATCCTAAAACTACTCTTCCTTTTGATATCTCAAAAAGGAGGGAATCAAGAACAAAAGCAAACCACAAGACATCCCCCTTCTTTTTTTTTTACCAAGGCATGAAGATGATGTAGTAAGTTATTCATGTGATTGATTTTAAAAACTTGTGAGTTAATGAGTTAACAACATCAATAAGTCCAAAGAAGGTAAGAAAAATAATTCGATCATGATTATCTTTAGCTGGACTTTCTTCTTAGGGTAAGATCGTCTTTTGAAATCAAATGACCTAAGTTAAAAAAATTCATTGAATATGAGGAAAAAGTAGAATCCCATTTATCACTTAGAGTTTTAGAAAAAAAATATCTTATGAGAATAAATGTAAACCAAAGTAAATAATTTGATCACAATACGCAAAAACAATCGAAATCAAGCCTTTGAGATACAATGAAAACTTCTAAGTTTTTAAAGAGTTTTTGAAAAGAGAGAGGAGCTTTTCTTTTAAGTGTGCTCATTTTAATGCCTCTTGTCATTGATTGGCGGCTTGGACATCTTTTGATTTTTTGATATAATAATTTTCATTTGGCGTCAATTGCGGGCATCATTTTGTTGGCATCCAATTGGTGGCTAATTTTTTTTTTATTTTTTTTTGTAAGCCACATTCATACTTTTACAATCTTAAAAAAGGATTCTTAGTTTTGTGAGTTAATCTTCTAAATATTAGAGAATAGGGGCCTCTCCCTCTACACATAGAGAAGAACTATCATCCCCCCATCCGCCCTCAGTACCACAAAACAGAATACAATTAACAATGATAAAGAGTAACGAGGAATCTTGCATGTGAACAACAAGACTTTAAACATTATAGATACAAGAATAGATTTGCTTATAGCAAGTTTAGAAAGGACGTAAATTTCATAGCAATAATTTTTTAATTTGGAAATAGATTTTTGATTAGAAAAGAAAACTATGCCATTTCTTAAAATAGATTAGAAGGAGGCAGCAATTTAACCGAAATGACTCATTACCTTATCTAATAGTATTAAGAGATTTAAAACATTGATTACAAATTCTCAAAAGCAAAGACAAAGGCATACAATATCATATTCAAGTGATGATTTTTTTTGAAAGCACTTAAAAGATTAAAGAAAAAGCAACAAAAAAGAAAGCAAGCCAAATCAACAAAAAAAATAAAAGAAAATAAAGAGCAAAAAAGGAAAAACAAATTAAAAGAAAAGAATAAAATCAAATAAAGGCAAATAGAAAATCAAAGTTTAATGGTCATTAATGTCAATCACACCCAAATCTGGTCTTTAAAGGCTGAAAAGTGTCAAAAAGGCCAGTGGTTTAGTAACAGGATGCCGAGCTCAGTTGATTTTCCAGTTGTTTCATATGGTGTAGCTCAATGATCTCCTTAGTCATATGGTCTCTAATAAAGTGATGCCAGATAAAAAAAAGATGAAATAAAAATATAAGAAAAATATGTCAATGTGTTAGTCGCTTGGATGTTTGGATAGGATTCCATAGAGAAGTCATTATGGCACTAGTGTTTATATAAAAAGATTGAGATGGTGCTACAGGTTAATCCTAAATCTATATACCTATTGTTTCAAACCAAGACTTGGGCACACACTTCTAAGAGTAATATACTCAGCTCTCAGCAGTGGAAAGTGGCAATATAGAAGATTTTTGGCTTCCTACTAGAACTATAAGAGCCAAAGATTATCCTATGAATATAGACAAGTTCCTGAAGTACTTTTTCTATCCACTTGCATCCTCTGCAAAATACAATAGTCAGGAAAAATCAATAATCTCAAAAGAAGTGGCTATGTCTAGGATACTAAATCCCTAAGTTTTGGGTCCCAAAAGATCATCTTAAAAATTCTCTTAACAGAGTCAGGTGGATTCTATAGGGTTGGCTTGAAATCTAGCACAAAGGCAACACTAAACATTATGTCGGGTCGGCTCTCAGCTTCAAGTTGAGTAAAGATCCATCATGCTCTGTAAGCTTCTTCTGATGTCAATAGACTACCATTGGTCTTATCTAATTGGAACACTAGAGTTATGGGAGTATTAATTGGCATAAGATTTATCCATCTCATATTTCTTTCAAATGTCCTTTATGTAATTATGTTTTTTGGATTTAAAAAGAAAGGGGGTTTATTATTGCGCGATTCATCCAATTGTTTTAAATGCTAAAAACCCCAAAAAAAAAGAAAAATCTCCCATCATAACTCATCATCAAAACTCTCTACTTCATGGTCTTAGAGAACTCATCACAAAGTTTCTTATAGGAGATCCCAAAGAGGTAAATATCATCCACATAAATAATAGAACAATGAGCAAATCAATCTATCCCAAATTCTTTTTAAGAAAAGGGTGTGTCTACGCTCCCCTCTTAAAAAACTCCCTTTCTAGTAAAAATTATTGCTAAGACCTCTCATATACTATGCTCTTGGTGCCTGCTTTAAATTGTACAAAGCTTTTTTAATTTTAAAAAAAAAATGATTTGGAAGTATTGGAATTCTCAAACCTTGGGGTTGTTGCTACAACAACATCCTCTTTATTTCCTCATTCAAAAAGGCACTCATAAGACAATCCATATATAGATAAAAAGCTTAAATCCTTTATAACAGGCAAAGGCTAATATCATAATGGCTTTCCCAATTAGCTATAGGGGTAAATGTCTCCGTCAAAATCTATCCCTTCTATTGGTATACCCCTTAGCACAAATCTTGCTTTTATATTCTAACAACCACTTCTGGAATCATTCACCTTGTTCTTAAAGACCACTTTATCGCGCAACTAACGATGTCCCTATAGGTTTTCTACAAGCTCCCAAAACTTCATTCCTAACAAATTGGTTTCACTCCTCTGCATTGGCTAAAATCCAAAAACTCATTAAGTAAGGCTGGTTATTATGTTGGTGAGGATTTCAGTCATTCGAGATAAAGACAGTAGTGGTTCACCTCCTTCCTAAGTCATGTCTAGTCTTAACTCCATTAGAAGGGTCTCCTAAAGGATCAAATCCTTGGGGTGACTTGTAGAGTATCCTCCAATCTCTAGGTATGGTCCTGAGAAGGTCCAACCCTTTTCTCGCAATATCTAAATATATTCCACTCCTTGGGTGAACATACTCCTAACTCTATGTTTTTGATGACCAGTACTTCATCTCCAAATTTTTCCTACTCCATAGTAATCTACAATTCAATATCATCATCATGACCTCAATCAAGCTTTTTAGGATCAGAAAACCATCAAATATTCATGGGTAGTCTCTTCCACCATAAAGTTCT
>NW_021319209.1:796696-832663 GCF_001605985.2 Dendrobium catenatum
CTCTAAGATTTTAATTAATTTTAAACCAATCAAAATCAGCTCTTGAGATCAAGTATGGGCTCGAATCCCTTGGGTACTCACATGTAGAAAGTTGCCTAATTTTTTTTTTAATTTATACACATTGTTTTTAAACATAGGAAGTATTCCTAGAGTGGTCATGGTTTAAGCCCATGTTGGAAAAAAAATAAAGGAATGTCCCTTTGTGGTAGGTATATATGATAGTTAGGATGAAAGAAAGTTGAGTTGAATCAAATAAGGGCAGGATAGAGAAATGAATATTACCTTGAATGAGAAGTTGAGAAAGGATAATTTTAGTAAAAGAAAAGATAAAGAAGGCATCCTCATTCTCCTTAGATAAAAAGTTACCATCCCTACTGCTTCTAGAAGAAGATCACTTAGAGAAATGTGGGCGTTTGCTAGAACTTGTCATTCCTAAGATGTGGGCTCTAGAGGGGTTTGAAATGGATATGAAAGTGAATAAAAATGATTCAAAGACCCTTCTATTTAAAGTAAAATGACCTATTGTATAGTATAAAAATTGGATCATACGTACGATTTTAAAATCATACGGGATGAAAATATTGTCGTAGGCACGAACAGAAATGGACAAAAAAGAAATGGCTTTTCATAAAATTCCATTTCTAAGGCATGCTTTCATATAGACGTTTGGACCATACGATCATACAGAAAAATAGGTGTTTGTCTGGGATGATTAGAATATTAAAGATCATTTTAAAGATGGTTTGGTTCATCCTTCACAAAAACTACTAACTGGATCGTACAAATGAAATATGATTTCGTACATACGATAAGTAATTAATATCTGACTCCAACTGGTAAACCATTCCCATGCATATAGATGAAACTTCACATATCATATAGTATGATGATGTCATCATACAGTATGAACCCTATAAAAAACTAAGTTTTACATACTCAACTCGAAAACCTATCATGTATAAGAAATAGAATATGTATATGATGAAAAAATTTCATACAGTACAAAAAAGAACACTTAGAAAATAATATATAACAATAAAAAAATCTTCTAAAAAATAACCACCTTACATCAAATGACAAGCTTCATAGTAAAAATATAAACAAAAATGTAAAATATAAAACTAAACACACACACAAAAATAAAAAATAAAAATAGAAACAAACTAAACAAATGCATATTTATAACACATCAAGTTTACAGAATTTTAAATTTAAGCATTAAGATCAATCACATCTAACCTAGTTCTTAAGGTGCTAAAAGTGTCAAAGCCTAGTGATTTTGTGAAAATATCTGCAAGTTAATTTTCCATAGTAATGTGATTCAATTCAATCTCTCCTTTGTTGCAATCCATGACCCCTAGTTTGAGCTTTTGATGATGACAAACAATGTCGTCTTAACTTCTATTCATTGAATATCTTTTGATTTCTGTTATTATCTGTGAGTACTAATATTTCAGGAAGATCACAAGTTACTCAGGACAACAGGAAGACTCAAGACTGGGTAGAGTAGGTGTGTGAGTCTGAAACATTGTAACTTTCTATTTATTTTATTTTTTCTATTCTTGAGTCTGGCCACAAACTATATGTAAGCCTGAGCAACATGAATAAACACAAGGGAAGAGGGTTTTAAAAGAAAAAAATGATGAAGATTTTTCTCTATTGATCATACTGTACTACTTTATATCATATTGTAGGATCTGATCTTATAAAATAATATTCTAAGAATAGATCATACTGTACGAACAAGATCATACGGTATGATGTGTTACCAATCCAAAACCCTAGCTGCCATATTAGTTTAAGTAATTTCTATTAGCTGTTTGTACTGTATGAATATGTTCGTACTGTACGATTTATTTTGAATACTTACTTAAATTAACCCATGATTAGCGAAGTAAATCAAGGCTTAATCACTGATTGGTACTCGTATTGTACGAACATGTTACGAACATGTTCATACCATACGATGCATAGAGATGAGTTTTGATCGTCCTAGACTTCATCCTGGATGACGCCTTAATTTTTATTATTTGTACTATATGAAGTAGGTCGTACCCTACGATGTATAGAGATGAGTTTTGATTGTCCCGGATATCTTCTTGTACGAATAGAAGAGTTGATGATCATAACGTACGATTGTTAGTTGTACTGTACGACCATATTTAGAAGTTTTTGAACTATTCGTAAACCTTAATACCAGGATGATGCTTGTTATGCAACTCATACTGTACGATGATAAATTGTATTGTACGATAGTAATGGCTACTTTGAAAATTTCATGGATTTTGGAGCCTGTTTTAAGTATCAAAATAGTAATGTTTTTTAGAGTAACAGAAAGAGGGGAATGTGATTAGAGAGGGAATCATTGGGAGAGAGCTCTTGAGAATTTTTTGGGGTTTGAGAGAGGAAGGAGTGGGTGAGCTTGGTGAGGGAGAAGTAGTGTGAGGGAGATCACACGCTTGCTCTGTTCTTGCTGCATCCTGCTTCTCCTGTGGCCCAAGAAGAACTTATGGGAGACTCTATGAGGGGGAGACTCTTCTACATCTGTGACCTCGAAGGTACTCTGCCTTCTCCAGGAGGGAGAAAAATTAGAAGGTATGTTGCCATTGCTAGGAGGGTGAGAAAAGTGCTTGGCACTCCACCACATCAGGTTGGTAAAAGTGAGTCTTGTGAGGGCTTCTCCACTTTGCCGAGGGGGCAAAAGGAGAACTATAGTTTGTAGTAAAATTCCTGGAGTGGAGGACTCTAGGGTGGACATAGGTCATGGTTTGAACGAACCACTATAAAATTATGGTGTGCTTTTTCCTTATCGCTTTTTATTTTTGCTTGCACTTTATTTTCATTATATTTACTTGGTGATAATTGTGAGAGAAAAAGAACTTCATTGTTGCAATTTGATTTCAATTAATTTCTTCCACATTAGTTAAAAATTTATTGTTAAAAATTTAAAAACACAAAAAATATTAGAACTCTTATTTAGGATTCTAAATTATTGTAATTCTTGTTGCAACAAATGTAATTCCCCCCCCCCCCCCTCTTGGCGATCTAGTAATTTCAATTGGTATCAGAGTCGAGGTTTCAAAAATAGTGTTTTAAAAAACCTTAAAAAATGATCATGTCACATTTTTGTAATCGTAATACTGCGGAGAGTTAGTCAATAACCCGTCTACCTCTTTTTGACAATATCCTGTTTGATTTCTGGAAAATTAGAATGTCTACTTCTTTACAGTCTATTGATTATCGCATGTGGATGTTAGTCAATGATGGTTACATTGCACCTTTTAAAACTATGAATGGAGTTAAAACTCAAGTGCCTTTTAATGAATGGAGCAATGAGGATAGGGAATTAGCTCAATTAAATGCAAAGTTCTTAAATTGCTTTTTCTGTGCATTAAAGTCTGAGGATTATATGAGAGTTTCTTCCTGTGCTACTAGTAAGGAGATTTGGGATAGACTGTGCAACATGTACGAAGGAACTAGTGAAGTTAAACAGACTAGGCTTAACATTCTATTGCATGATTATGAACTTTTTCGTATGAAACCTAGCGAAACAATATCTAACACGTACACTAGGTTCACCCAAATCATGACATCCTTGCATGCATTAGGTAGAGAAATTTCAAATTCTGAGAAAGTTAATAAAATTCTTAGATGCTTGCCTAGTTCCTACAATGCTAAGATAACTGTTATCACTGAATCTAAAGGCCTTAACATTTATTTTATTGATAATCTCATTGGGTCACTCATTGCATACGAGCAAGGAGTGAGTCAAAGGCAAAGTGATGCAGTGAAAAGAAGGAGCGAATGGTGGCATTAAAAGCAAACAATTTAGAAAGTGAAAGCTCTGCAGGGAAGGAAGAAGATGGCATAGCCTTAATGACCTGACAGTTTAAGAACTTTTTGAAAAGAAAACAAAGGCATCATCAGAACAGCTGGAATAAAGGTAAAAGCTTGAGGGTTAATAAAGTTTCATCTCATACAATCTATTTTGAGTGCAGGAAGCCTGGTCACCTTCGAGCTGATTTCCCCAACCTAAAGAGCCAACCTGCTAAAGAAAAAGGCATGGATAAAGCCAAGTATAAGAAAGGAAATATGAAGACGTAAAAAGCTTTTTGGGCCAACTCTGCCTCATAATCGTTAGAAGAAGAAGCAGAGGAGGAGATAATAAATTTGTGTCTAATATCTAATGATAATCTTTATCAATCGGATCAAGATGAGGTATGTTAGCTTTCGTACGAGGATTTATTACTTATTTCTGAAAAAAAAATCATGACTCGTATAGGAAATTGAAAAAGATGCATGCTAGTCTTAATATTAATTTTAGTACTTTACAAACTGAGCATGCTAACTTAGATAAAGAAAATTCTATTTTAGATAGAGATCATATATTGTTTCTTGAAGAGTATGATGCATTAAATAAGAAGCATATTGAACTAATAGAAGTGCATGAATCCTTGAAAACCACTCATGTTGAACTAGAAGATGCTTTTCACATAATAGAAAAACTTGCATTATAAGTAGATCACAGTGAGCATTTGTTAAAAATAGAAGTTCATGGATTGACATATCAAAACAACACTTTTAAAGAAAAAATCAAAGAACTAGACAAAGAAAAATCATCAGTCACATTAGCCCAATCTAGGAAACCCCCATCACATCATGCATCACAAAACTTAAGGAAGAGGCAACACCACTCATATAGGTTAGTAAACCCATTTCCAGGTGTTAGGTGCTTCTCTTGCGGCATGCTAGGTCACATAGCCCGCACATATATAATTCACCGTAGGACACACCTAGTGTGGAGACCTAAATTGCATCCATCACAGCATAGCATGCATCCATCTCATTCATGCAAGGATAAGGAGGAACCCAAACTCACTTGGGTTCCCAAATCTAACCCTTGAATGAAATTGTAGGGATACTCTCACAAAAGACCTAGTGAGAGCATGTGGTACCTGTATAGTGGCTGCTCACGACACATAACTTGAGATATGAAGTAGTTTATTTTAACTAGAGACCAAAATCGGAGGCAAAGTAAC
Source organism: Dendrobium catenatum (assembly GCF_001605985.2). Classification (NCBI taxonomy): domain Eukaryota; kingdom Viridiplantae; phylum Streptophyta; class Magnoliopsida; order Asparagales; family Orchidaceae; genus Dendrobium; species Dendrobium catenatum. The sequence continues at coordinate 801,736 of NW_021319209.1, forward strand.
ATTGGAGACAACACTACTAGGAAAGTGATAGGCTCAGGTATTGTTGGTAATGCTAAGAATTTTCTAATTGAAATTACTAGATCGCTAGAGGGGGGGGGGTGTGAATTGCAAAAATTTGTTATAATAATTTAAAATCCTAAATAAGAGTTATAATATTTTTTGTGTTTTTAAATGTTTAACAAGAAAAATTTAACTAATGCGGAAGCAATTAATTGAAATCAAATTGCAACAATCAAATTCTTTTTCTCTCATAATTATTACCAAGCAAATATAATAAAAATAAAGTGCAAGTAAAAATAAAAAGCGATAAGAAAAAAGTACACCAGAATTTTATAGTGGTTCAGTCAAACCATAACATACGTCCACTCCAGAGTCCTCCACTCTGAGAATTTCACTACAAACTTTAGTTATCCTTTAGCCCCCTAAGAAAGGCGGAGAAGCCCTCACAAGACTCACTTTCACCAACTCGGTGTGGTGGAGTACCAAGAGCTTTTCTCACCCTCCTGGTGATGACAACGTACCTTCTCATTTTTCTCCCTCTTCGAAAAGGCAGAGTACCTTCAAAGTCACGGATATAGAAGACTCTCCCCCTGAGAGAGCCTCCAACAAGTTCTTCTCAGGCCACAGGAGGAGCAAGATGCAGCAAGAACAAAGCAACCGTGTGATCTCCCTCACACTACTTCTCCCTCACCAAGCTCACCCTCTCTTTCTTCTCTCAAACCCCAAAAACTTTTTAAGAGCTCTGTCCCAAGGATTCCCTTGAAAGTTAGTTAGGGATGTTAGGCCCTATGAACTAGTCTCGAGGCTAACCAAGAGGAGGGGGGGGGGGGGAATTGGTATTTTTAAAAAATCTTTAAACAAAAAGAACAAATATCACAAACTAAAATCACCATGAAAAAATAAGTGCGGAAGCAGTAAAAGGAACACAAGGGTTTATAGTGGTTCGGTCAACTTGACCTACGTCCACACCCTGGAGGCGCCCTCTGAGTATTGCACTACCAACGTGACTCTCTTTTATCCCCCACAGCTAGACGGAGAAGCCCTTACAAAAAATACCTCCTTTTTGCCACACCCGGCAAGGTAGAGAACCCAACTCTTTTTTCTTCCTCCTGAAGCTGGAAGAGAACCACGATCACTTACTGAAACTTACCTCTCCTAACCCTTCCAAGGATAATAGACTCTAGGGAAAAAGAAGTGGAATAATGCTTGGAGCCTTGTGAACCCCCTCACAAGCTCCCCCTCACAAGATCCTCTATCTATCTCTCTCCCTCTCTCTCTCTCTCTCTCCATTAGGTTTTCTCAGGTCAAGATAGTAGCCATGGATGTTCAAAAACATTGAACAAGAGCTCTTAAATAGAAGAGCTTCAAAGGAGCTCATTAATTGCAAGTTGCTGACTCTATCATCCAGGATGATATGAACATCATCCTGGCCGATCAGTACAAATCTCATAAGATCGGCCAAAGCATTGCCCTGAATGCAAAATGGACGATTAAAAATTTGCTTGATCATCCCGGATGATCTCAAGATCGTCCTGACTGATCAGTTCAAATCAGAGGAAAAATGTCCAGAGCATTGCCCTGAATTTGTACTATCCAGTCCAAATCGGCCAAAAACAACCAAGGGTTTTTGAATGGATTGTCCAGGCCGATCAAAGAATCGTCCTGGCCAATTTCCAAAAATATAGAATACCTAAATTGATCATGGCTACAATTTTTTTTTTGTATTGATCATATCATCCTGGCCGATACAGGTATCGTCCATGACGATCAGTTAATTACGGCTTCCTTAACTAAGAAATCCTTATTAGATCTTCTATTTTTAACTCGATTGTCCAGGACGATATAAATATCATCCGGGACGATGTGAGTAAAAACATAAGTTCTAAATCTCTCAAGTGTGTGTGTTTAGGGTTACTTAACATCAGTCACTTCAAACAATTACAATTGACTCAAGAAAGAAAAAAATTACAGACTGACTCAACCCTAATCTACGAAGTCTTGAGCTGTTTTCGATTTTCGTCCGATCTTTGAATCTTGAAAATGTCAGTAGTAAAGGCACTCGTAGTGAAATAAGATTTATTTGCTATCATCAAAATCATAATCCAAAAAATAGGTTTGTAACATCCCTCTCTAATCACGTTCCCCTCTTTCTATTTCTCTAAAAAATATTACTATTTTGATACTTAAAATAGGCTCCAAAATCCCTAAAATTTTCAAACTAGTCGTTACTATCGTACAGTATGATTTACCATCGTACAATATGAGTTGTATAACAGGCTTTGTCCTAGTATGAAGGTTTACGAATAGTTTAAAAACTTATAAATATAGTCATACACTACAATTAATAATCGTACGGCACGATCATCAAATCTTTTGTTTATACAAAATGATAGCCGAGATGATCAAAAATCATCTCTGTACATCATAGGGTATGACCTACTTCGTATAGTATGAATAGTCAAAATCAAGGCATTGTCCATGACAAAGTCCAGGATGATCAAAACTCATCTTTGTATATCGTATGGTACGAACATGTTCATACAGTATGAGTACTGATCAGTGATTAAGCTTTTATTTACTCTGCTAATCACGGGTTAATTTAAGTAAGTTTTCAAAATAAATCATACAGTACGAATGTATTCATACAGTACGAACGGCTACTAGAACTTACATAAACTAATCTGGAGTCTAGGGTTTTGGATTTATAACACATCGTACCGTACGATCTTGTTTGTACAATATGATCAATTCATAGAAAATTATTTTATAAGATTAAATCATACAGTACGATATAAAGTCATACAATATGATCAACAGAGAAAAATCTTCATCATTTTTTCTTTTAAAACCCTCTTCCCTTGTGTTTATTCATGTTGCTCAGGCTTACATATAGTTTGTGGCCAGACTCAAGAAAAGTAAAAATAAAATAAATAGAAAATTACATTGTTTCAGACTCACACCCCTACTCTACCCAGTCTTGAGTCTACCTGTTGTCCTGAGTAACTTGTGATCTTCCTAAAATATTAGTACTCACAGACAATAGCAGAAATCAAAAGATATTTAATGAATAGAAGTTAAGACGACATTATTTGTCATCATCACAAGCTGAAACTTGGGGTCATGGATTGCAACATCCTTTGGCTATAGGATCTCTATTGAATTGATACCTTATGTCTATATGCTTGGTTCTAGAATGTTGAATAGGATTCTTTGAAATGCATATGACATTAGTATTATCACAAAAAATTAGAATTGTGCCAATTAAAATCCTAAATCATTCAATTATTATTTCAATCAAAAAACTTGTGACGCATAACTATCTAAGGTAATGTATTCTACTTTAGCAGTCGATAGGGCTACTGAATTCTATTTTTTACTGGACCAAAAAACTAAAGAATTTCCTACGAATTGGAGAATTCCAAATGTAATTTTCTAATCAATCCAGCATCATGTAAAATATAAATTAGAATATCCAATAATTTCAAATGCAGAGATGTGCTTAGGATATCAAATTCCTAAGTTTTGAGTTCCTAAATGATATCTTATAATTCTTTTTACTGTTATTAAATGTGATTCTATTAGATCAGATTAAAATCTAGCACATAAATAAATACTGAATATTATATCTAGTCTACTAGCAGTCAAGTAAAGCAATGATTCAATTATACCTTTAAATTTCTTTTGATCAATAGATTTTTCCTTAAGGTCCTTATCTAATTGAACTGAGAAACTCATTAGTGTAGTCACATATTTAGCATTATCCATTTCATATTTCTTGAGGATGTCCTTAATATACTTTGACTGATTGAGAAAAATTTCTTTCTAATTTTTTTTTTATGCTAAAACTAAGAAAATAACTCAAATCTTCCATTAAACTCATATTGAATCCACTACTTATTGTTTTTGAAACATTATCACAAATATTATTATTTTTAAATCCAAATAAGATGTCATAAACATATATATGAACAATAAGTATATCATCTCCTATCTTCTTCTAAAAGAGAATGATGTCCACACTTCCTTTCATAAATGATCTCTTTAATAGGAAAGTGCTTAACCTCTCATACCAAGCCCTAGGTGTCTGTTTCTATCCATACAATGCCTTTTTCAATTTAGAAACATGATTAAGAAATTTAGAATTTTTAAAACTTGGAGGTTGCTTAATATAAACATCCTCTTATTTCACCCCATTTAGAAAGGTACTCTTGACATCCATTTGATATAATTTAAAACCTTTAAAATAGTTAAAGGTTAACAAAATCCTAATTTCTTCAAGTCTAACTATAGGGGCAAAAGTCTCTTCAAAATCAATCCTTTCTATTTGATTATACCCCTTAGCCACCAATCTTGACTTATTTCTAATCAAAAGACCTAAATAATTCATTTTATTTTTAAACACCCACTTAGTTCCAATAACATTTTGATCTATAGGCCTTTTAGTTAATTCTCAAATATCATTTCTTACAAATTTAATCAACTCTTCTTGCATGAGTAAAATCCAAAATTCCTCTGAAAGTGTATGATTTATATTTAAGGGTTCAACCATTGATATAAAAGTAGAATCGTCACTATAGGAAAAATGCCGATTACCTACGTCATGACCGACGGTTATAGGACCGCATGTAAGAACGACAGTTTGGCCGGCGGTTTGGCCACCGGCTTTTATCGGTGGTCTAACTGGGGGTTTTGTAACGTTAAGCCACCGGTAATAGCGACGGTCATGTAACCACAGGATAAACCACCGGCTATCAATATTATCGGCGGTTAATCGATGGCTTTGATTGCCGTTGATAAGTGATCCCAGTACCGGCGGTCGTGGCCGCCAGAAGAATTTTAATTTAGTATTGTAGAATTTTACTTATTTGTAATATTTTAAAAAGTACTTTTTGAAATCTAAGAAATGAAAATGTTAATTTCCAACTTGTATTATGGCATTCTTTATTTTTTAATTCATTAACCGCTTTATTAATTGCTTCTTGTATTTGTATTCTGTTATATTTAGAATTATAGAATTGTACTTTTTTATTAATTGCTTCTTTTATTTGTAATTTTTATATATTACAATGCTTTACTAATTATTTCTTTTAATGAAGATGGCTTTAGGCGACGATCCTCCTCGTAAATCATTTGCATCAAAGTTTCGGTGGAAGAAGTTTACTATTAGTAAAGCCACACAACCTGATGAAGGTGAGGGACCATCAGTTCCACCTGCTGATGTACCAACACCACCACCACCACCACCTAGGGGCTAGCAGTAGTCCCCGAGTGAACAGGGTCAGGGACCTTCAGATCCACTTGCTGTTATACCTCCATACTTTCTTGGCCACTTCCCTCCTCCCTCGATGAGTCCTCACTTCCCCTCTCTAGATCAGACACATGCTTCTCCATTCTATCCATATTACCCCCCATCATCATCACAGGTAGCTGGTCCATCCACTGGTCCTCACCCTCCTTACCCTTACCCATATTACTACCCCTATCCGGTGCAGCATGAACAGGGTGGACCATCTAAACCATCAAAGGTTGGCGCTAGCGATCATGCAGCTGCAACAGATAAGCGTCAATACATTGAGTCTAAGGGCGATAAGTAAGTCAGTTTATGTTATTAAGTTGTTTGTATTTTGATGTATTACATGTTATTGACAAAAAAAGTAACCTGCAGCTTCAATCCTTCAAGGCCACCTATAGATATGATCTGGGATATTATAAAGAATAAATATGATGCTCCTTACTTATCCTGGTAGAAGATCCCAAAGCCGGTTAAAGATATGTGGTTTTGAGAATTTCTGGTATACTTTTTTGGTATGATTTCAAATATGTGATTTAATTTGTACTAATCTTTTTGGTATTGCCTAAATTTTTATAGAAAGAATTTAGGTGGTTGCCTGAGCACAACACTAGGATCAGAACAAATTTTAAGAGGAGAGGATCGACCTGTCTCAGGGACATGTTCACGAACATTAGAAAGTCTGGGCAGCGTCCTAATTGGATTGGAGAGGGCGTTTGGGCTGATTTGAGTAGTGCTTTGGTGACCCCTGAGTTTATAAAAATGAGAGAGCAGAATAAACAGAATATAGCCTCTGATTGTGGTGGTTTAGGAAGCTCTCTTCATACTGGTGGACCTGTACCTCATACAGAACATAGGCGATGATTGGTAAGAGTTTCAAATTAGTTTATTAAATATATTTATGTTATTATAACTAAGCATCAAATTTTTAGAAAGAGCAACTTGGTCGGGAACCAACACCATTGGAGTTGCATACAAGAACTCATCAACATCAAGCTGACTATCAGTGGGTTGATGAGAAGGCTAAGAAGGCTCATGTGAGTAAATTTTTTTGGAGTTTTAGAATAAAAATTTATTTTAATAAAACTAATTGTAATGTCAATATATTTTATGAATTTATTCTCGCAGGATGATTTTGTACGAGCTCGAGAAAGTCGGCAGTCCACTAGCGAGGGATCATCTTCAGGATCGTCCCACATTTTTGAGTATCATACATGGTCAGATGTTGTTGGTGGAAGATAGAGGGGGAGGGTATATGACATGGGTTCACAGGCCTATGCTATTGATGGCAGTTCATCCACCTCTATATTTCATGATCCAAGTGGAGCTGAAGAATCTGTAAGCAAGAGGGTTGCAGCACTGACTAGAGAGATTGAAGAGATGAAAAGGGTTCAATCTAGAGAGATTGAAGAAATGACAAAGGTTCAAAATGAAATGCTAGCAGAGCTGCAATCCTACAGAGTTGAAAATCAAAGGAAGAAGGAGCAAGAGGAGCAGCCATCTCCAGACAGTAAGGATACAGCTGAGGATTACATCTTTTTTATATTTGATGATTGTATTTAGAACTTGTGAACTTGTGATTATAACCTTATTGAATTTAGAACTTGTGAACTTATTTTATGTTTGATGAACTTATTTAGAACTTTCTAATGTTTCATTGTAAACTTGTTTGTTTAATTTGTGCTTATGTATATAGTTGTGATGAATATAGCGGCGTGTTGCCCAAAACTTCTTATTATGTATTGCTATTTCTACAGGTTTAGAATTTAAGGTGAACCTCTCTCAAATAGAGAGAATGTTGTCAATTTTTTTTTCAGGTGCTACAGGTTTCCGGCGGCCAACAGGCGGTTTGGCCGCCAGAAACCTCGATACCGGACGACTGATTGACACCGCCGGTAATATACCAGTTGTTACCGACGGCCACCGGCAGTTATCCGGTGAAAGCCCGACGGTGTAAACTGCTTGTAGTACCACCGGCCATGATCGTCGAGTAACCACCGGCAATTTTACCGGCGGTAAACCGACGCTAGCCAGTGGTTTATTGAATGCACGGCAGCCGCTGTAACTGCCGGCATGCCGTCGGTGAAGTGACCTCTAGTTTGCCGTCGGTAAAATAACCGATGGCTCAACGGCCGCAACACCGCCGGTACAAAATCCAGTAATCACCGGCAGTGTTAGCCGCTGGAAAGCTGTCGACTAATAAAACCGCCAGAAATAAACTGTCATTAATTATTTCCTACGCCCTTTTTACCGACGGCTTGAGGACCGCCGAGTAGCCGCCGTTATTTTTGAAAACAGCCGGTTTAACCATCTAAGCTGCCAAAAAAAACTTCCAGTTTTTGGCAATTTTTCGGTGGTGCATTCACTTCCTTACTAAATTCATTCGTAGTTCTAACACCCTCAATAGGATCACCAGAAATCAATTTCTTAGGGTGATTCTTAGAAAATTTCCATTCTCTAGATAAAGGGTTTTCGTTTTCACATTGTTTGCAAAATTTATCTTTTTAATTCCTTGAAAGTTATTTTAAATATGATTCTCTTCCAACTTTAGCTCTTTCAAAGTGCCAAACATATCAAACATAAAATGTGTGGTATTCTCAACTATCAAAGTCCTCTTATTAAAAACTCTATAAGATTTTTCAATACTATAGTATAAAAGAAAAATTCCTTCATAAGATTTTGGATCAAATTTTCCTAAAGGAGCTTTCCCATTATTATGAATGAACACCTTCTAACCAAAAACATGTAAATGTGAAAAAATTTTGTGTTCTCCCTTAAGAAGTTCATAGGGTGTCTTATTCAATTTGGATCTAATGTTCACCCTATTCTGAACATAACAAGCTATACTAATCGCTTCAGCCCAAAAATATTTTGAAAGTGAATATTCTGCCAACTTGGCTCTAACAGCTTCAATAATTTTCTATTTTTTCTCTCTACAACCCCATTCTGCTGAGGGGTCCTAGGTGCTTAAAAATTATGATCAATTCCTTTCTCTTTATAAAAGTCTTCAAATTTCTCATTTTTAAATTCCCCTTCATGATCACTTTGAATTGATAAAATCTTGCAACCTAGTTTTCTTTGAATCCACATTAAAAAACTTTTAAATTTCTCAAATGATTCACTCTTATGAAATAAAAATTTAACCCAAGTGAATCTAGGAAAATCATTAACAATCACAAATCCAAACACTTTACCTCCTAAACTTACAGTGATAACCAGTCCAAAAAGATTCATATTAATGATTTCTAATAGTTTTCTAGTTCTAAGATCTTTAATGGAATGAAAGGAGGACTTCACCTGCATTCCTAGTTAACATGCATCACACAGGTAATCCTTAGTAAAGTATAGTCATGGTATTCCTCAAATAAGTTCTTTATGAGTAATTTTCCTAAGATTTTTCATGCTAGTATGACAAAGTCTCTTATTTCAAAATCATGATTAATCATAAATTATTTTTGAGATAAAAATCATTAGAAGATTTATTATAATTCAAATCAAGCATATACACACATTATTTACCCCTTTTTCATGCAATACATCAATTTCCTCCTTCAAGCAAAACAAGAATGAAGGAGGAATATCTTGAACACCAATGTTCTCCCAAATAAACAAACTCTTTAAAGCCAAATTAGCACATATATCCGCTAATTTGTTACAACATCTTTTACTAAAAGAAAACATAACATGACTATTAATTTTGAATCTTAAAATCTGAAGCTTTTCCACAGAAATCCCCATTTCGCCTTCTTCCAATTGCAATTCTTGTATTTCTTCTTTCAATTTGTCCCGAAGAATCATAAGGTTTTTGAACTTGGCCTTGCTCCAGTAAAAAAGAGATCTAAGAGTTCTTCTGAACTTAACATTGAGAGAATCAGCCGGATTCAATCCAGCAAATTTATTCCAAGACTTCTTCACAATAGCCTCTGCACCATGATAAGTTGCCCATACGTCTTCATAACGGATATCAGCTTTAATAAACACAGCAGGTTTGAAAATACTCAATAAAACAGGGCAATGATCTGACGCTATGAGAGATAGATGTTTCACCTTAGCAAGGTGAATAGAGTTCAAAGCATTGGAGTTAATAAGACATCTATCTAGTTTCTCTAGAATCCGAGCTCCTCCTGATTTATTGTTGCACCAGGTAAATTTAGGACCCATAGACTTCACCTCATGTAAATCATTGTTGATCATAAAGTTCTTCAAATCTTTAGCTCCTTGAGATAAGTAGAATTTCTTACCACCTCTCTTCTCATCTTGACAAAGAATGCAATTAAAATCCCCTCCTATCACTGTAGGAAGTTCATCCGAGCAATGATTTTCTAAGCACTCTAAGCATTCCCAGAGTTTTTTCCTCTCATTTGTTTTGGTACTCCCATAAACAGTTGCAATTTTCCAGGTACCTTTATTGAAAATCTGCAGTTTACCCACTATCAATTGAGAAGACACTTCATCCACTACGAACGATGCCAGATCCTTTCTCCATAGAACTGTCAATCCTCTAGATAAACCTTCTGAGGGGACTAGAAAGTAGTCCCAATTGTTTCCCAGCAAACTGCTGATTTGAGATTTCTCCAATGAGTTAACTTTAGTCTCCATCAACCCAACAAAAAAAACTTGGTGGTCTTTAATCACTTCCTTCAAATATAGAGCAGCCTCCACCTTCTTGGCTCCTCTATAATTCCAGAAAATCATCGAATTCATTGCTTAAAGATGGGAGAAGGTCCCCCAATCTTCTTGCTTCTAGCTCCCCACTTTTTCCTTTCTCTTTCCAATATATTTCCTGATCCCAGAGATTTCAATTCCTTGAGCAATTTCACCTTCTTTCCAGATGATAAGTTATCAATAGTTTCCTTTTTAGTAACAAGAGGTTCTTTATCATTTGCTTGCTTAAAAGAATTTTTTTTTATCAAATACTGCTTCTACATTTGATGATTTCTGAGATGTTTGTTCAACAATCTCACCTTCTTCTATACAGACATTATCAATTTTTCCCATATCTTCATTCAGGATCGAACCATCCATATTTGCAAGTAAATCAAATTTATTGATAGTTCTGAGTGGGGACACATGCCGGTTTACCTCAGATTGTTGAATATCTGGAATTTTATTGAGAAGATCTGCTCCATTCTCTCCTTCAGTCATTGTTCCCGGAACTGCAAAAGTTTCTGAAACTTGCTGTATATCTTTCAAAGAAGCTCCTATTGGCGTGCCATTTGTTTTTGAATTGTCAACATAATTTTTTGGAATATAAATTTTCTTCATCGAAGTAGAGATTCTATTAAAGAACTAACTCTTTTCACCCATTCTTTTGAATCTTCTATTACCATGTTTCACCTGGATCCATGAGTGCTCCTTTGCTTTCTTTGTATTAGCAACAGATTTTGCTTCTGCCATTAGTTTCCCTGTTTTGAATGCTTCCGATGCATAAGCATTCATTGAGACAGTATCTTTCTTAACTTTTGAGCAATTGTTCGCTACATGACTAATTCTACCACATTCCTCACAAATTTTTGAGAAACCTTCATACTCTACCGCCTGAAAAAACTTCCCAGAAATTCCTTCCACCCAAATGCCTTTTGGGAGTTTTATATCTAAGGTAATACGAACACAAATCTGTGCAAATTCCCTTCTATTCCATTGGAACATATTTCCATCAAGGAGGAATGGTTTGCCCACCATCGAAGCTATCCTGCAAATGCTTACCTCGTCCCAGCATTGAAGAGGTAAATTGGGAAGCCGGATCCACACGGGAGCTGAAATTCCTTTGAGAGAATTAGGATTGAATGAAGTGGTCCATTTATCCAGACCCACTACTTGTCCTCTTACCCACCAAGGACCGCCAGAAAGGATGTTTTCCATAGAAACTGAATCTTCAAATGAGCATAGCATCCATCCACGTCCCAATCCTGTTATATGGAACTTCCCAAAACCATTCCACTGTCTTCTTAGATCCAAGCTAACCATATGGAAAGAAATATCATCCCCAAAGATCTTCACTACTAAAGCTTTTTCCAGTCTCTTGACATTCCCAATTCCTTCTCAGCAAGTAGCTTAATACCTTTACCATCTTCTGTTAGAAAAGAACCCAGATTAAGGCTATCAACCTTGATGTTCTGCTTCTTATGCCAGACTGAACTGTTCTCCGCAAATTTACGATTGTTAGGCTCATTCGGAACAACTGGTTCATTGAGAGTAGACTCAGCATCCTGCCTTTGGAGCAATACCTCATTCATCTTGTCATCAATTCTGGATTTTAAATTCGATTGGGGAGACCTTTTCAATTTGTTTCTACTAGGAGAAGACGGCAGGGAAGCATAATTCACCTTTTTGATAATTGAGATCCTTGTTCCCTTAGAAGATGAAGCTTCCAGATTGAATTTACCAACAACTTCATTGACCGAAACAGGATTGTTAAAGGATTTCAATTTAAATCCAGCATCCTCTGTTATGATTTCCTTCAGACTTGGGATAGAGTTTTCCTAAGGTATGTTTGCCATTATTCAAGATGAAGCACTTGCACCCAAAGACATATAAGTGTGAAAGGTTTGGTGCCCTACCCTTAAAGAGTTCATAATGAGTTTTGTTCATCTTTGATCTAATGTTCACCCTTTTCAAAACATAGCACGCAGTGTTGACTGCTTCTGCCCTAAAGTATCTAGGAAGGGTGTACTCTGCTAACATTTCCCTAGCAACTTCTACCAAAGTTCTATTCTTCCTTTCTACTATACCATTTTTCTGAGGTGTTCTAGGGCTGAGAAATTGTGTTCTATTCCTTTCTCATGACAAATGATTCAAATCTATCATTTTGGAACTCTCCACCATGATCGCTATGGATTGTTGATATTTCACAACCTAATTTTTGTTGAATCCATGTGAATAATACCTTGAATTCCTCAAAAGACTCATTCTTATGTGCTAGGAACCTTACCCAAGTGAACCTAGTGAAGTCATCTACAATCACAAATCCATAATTTTTTCCACCTAGGCTGGATGTACTAACAGGTTCAAATAGGTCCATGTGTAGGATTTCTAATGGCCTAGAGGTGATCACATCTCTGATTGAATGAAAGCATGATTTGACTTGTTTTCCTAGTTGGCAAGCATCACATAAATAGTCCTTTGTGAAATCTAACTTGGGTACGCCTCTAACTAGGATTTTCTGAGTGATGTTTCTAAGAGTTTTCATACTAGTATGGCATAGTCTCCTATGCCATAGTCACGAGTCATCAACTATTGTTTTCAAACAAAATGAATTTGAACTATCAGTACAATCAAGGTTTAACATGTAAACATTGTTCATTCATTTTCCTTCTAAAACTAGATTATTATTTAAACTAATCTTGCATTTTTTAGATAGAAATTTAATATCAAAACCTTTGTCACACAGTTGACTAATGCTAAGTAAGTTATGCTTCAAACCATCAACTAATAAAACATTTTCAATTAAAAAATTCTTAGCATTACCAATAGTACCTAAGCCTATCACTTTCCTGGTAGTGTTGTCTCCCAATGTTACTTTGCCTCCAATTCTAGTCTCCAGTAGGATGAAATTCTTCATATCTCCTGTCATGTGTCGCGAGCAGCCACTATCCAGGTACCACATGCTCTCACTAGGTCTTTTGTGAGAGTATCCCTACAATTTCATTCAAAGATTAGATTTTGGAACCCAAGTGATTTTGGGTTCCTCCTTATGCTTGCATGAATGAGATGTATGCATGTTATGCTGTGATGGATGCAGTTTAGGTCTCCATACTAAGTGTGTCCTATGGTGAATTGTGCATGTGTCCTAGCATGCCACAAGAGAAGCACCTAACACCAGGAAATGGGTTTACTAACCTATGTGGGTGGTGGTGCCTCTTCCTTAGGTTATGTGATGCATGCTGTGTTGGGGGTTGACTAGGTTGGGCTAATGTGAGTGATGTAATTTCTTTTTCTAATTCTTTGATTCTTTTTGAAAAGTGTTGTTTTGATATGTCAATCCATGAAATTATATTTTTAACAAATGCTCACTGTGATATACTTCTAATGCAAGTTTGTCTAATCTATGAAAAGCCTCTTCAAGTTCAACATTAGTGGTTTTCAAGATTTCATGCATTTCAGTTAGTTCAATATGCTTCTTATTTATTGTATCATACTCATCAAGAAGTAGCATATGATCTCTACCTAAATCAAAATTTTCCTTAAACAACTTAGCATGCTCGGTTTGTAAAGAACTAAATTCAATATTTAGCTTGGCATGCATCTTTTTCAAAATCCTATACAAGTCATGGATATTCTCAGAAATAAGTAACAATTCTTCATATGAAAGTTTACATAACTCATCTTTTTCCAGTTGATCAAGATTATCATTAGCCATAAGACACAAATTTGTTACCTCCTCCTCTGCTTCTTCTTCTGACGATTCTACGGCAAAGTCGGCCCAAAAAGCTTTTTATGTCTTCATCTTTCATTTCTTGTATTTTGCTTTATCATCACTTTTCTCCTTAGCTGGTTGGCTCTTTAGATTGGAGCAATCGGCTCGAAGGTTGCCTGGCTTCCTACACTCAAAATAGAATGTATCAGACGAAGCTTTATTAGACTTCAAGCTTTTACCTTTATTTCAGTTGTTCTTGTGATGCTTCTGTTTTCTCTTTAGGAAGTTCTTGAACTGTCGGGTCATCAGTGCTATCTGATCCTCTTCCTCCCCTGTAGAGCTTTCACTTTATGAGTTATTTGCTTTTAACGCTACCGTTTGCTCCTTTTTCTTTTCACCTGCATCACTTTGTCTCTGACTCACTCGTTACTCGTATGCAATGAGTGACCCAAGGAGATTATCAATAGAATAAATGTTAAGGTCTTTAGATTCAGTGATACCAGTTATATTTGCATCATAGGAACTAGGTAAGCATCTAAGAATTTTATTAACTTTCTTAGAATTTGAAATCTCTCTACCTAATGCATGCAAGGATGTCATGATTTGGGTGAACCTAGTGTACATGTCAGATATTATTTCGCTAGGTTTCATACGGAAGAGTTCATAATCGTGTAATAAGATGTTAAGCCTAGACTGTTTTACTTCACTTATTCCTTTGTATGTAATGTACAGTCTATCCCAAATCTCCTTACCAGTGGCACAGGTAGAAACTCTCATATAACTTCATACTTTAATGCACAGAAAAAGCAATTTAAACACTTAGCATTCAATTGGGCTAATTCCCTATCCTCATTGCTCCATTCATTAAAAGGTACAGGAGTTTTCAATCCATTGACAGTTTTAAAAGGTGCAACATATCCATCATTCACAAACATCCACATGCGGTAATCAATAGACTGTAAAAAGTAGACATTCTAATTTTCTAAAAATCAAACGAAATGTTATCAAAAACTGGTGGACGGGTTATTGAATAACCCTCCGCGGTGTTACAATTACCAAAATGCAACATGATCGTTTGATCATTTTTTTAAGGTTTTTTAAAATGCTATTTTTGAAAACAGACTATGATACCAATTGAAATTACTAGATGGATAAGAGAAGGGTGAATTGTGAAAGATTTATAGCAATAAATAAAACCTAAATAGGAGTTCTAATATTTTTGATATTTTTTTAAGGTTTTAACATGAAAATAAAGTGCAATAATGGAATTCTATTCAATCATAATATTTTACCAAGCAAATATACTGAAAATAAAAAATGCACGTAAGAATAAAAATGATAAGGAAAAAAGCACACCGGATTTTTATAGTGTTTCGATCAAACCAAGACCTACGTCTACTCCTCGTAGTCCTCCGCTCCGGGAATTTCACTACAAGCAATATCTCTCCTTTTTCCCCCCCCTTATCAAGGTGGAGAAGCCCTTACAATACACCCTTTCACCAAATCGACGTAGCGGAGTGCCAAACTCTATTTTCATCCTACTGGCGACGACAGAGAACCTTCTCATTTTTCTTCCTCTTGGAGAAGGCAGAGTACCTCGAGGTCACGGATATAGAAGAGCCTAGCTTCCCCTTGGAGATCCTTTCACAAATTCTTCTAGGGCCACAGGAAGAGCAAGATGTACTAAGTTCGGAGCAACCATGTGATCTCCCTCACACCTTTTCACCTTCACAATGCTCACCTTCTCCATCCTCTCTCAAACCCTAAAGAACTTCTCAAGAGCTCTCTCCCTTGTAATCCCTCTCTAACCACATTCTCCTCTCTGATTCACTCACAAAAACATAACTATTTTGACACCATAAAACGGGCTTCAAAATCCCTGAAATTTCAAAGTAGTCGTTACTATCATACAGTATGATCTCTAATCATACCATACGATATATATATAAAACTTCATCCTGGTACGAAGATGTACGAACAGTTCAAAATAAATCGTGCCCTACGATACTGAATCGTACGGTATGATCCTCAACCTTCTTGATTGTATAGGAAAATAGCATGGATGATCAAATGTCATCTCTGTTCATCGTATTATACGATATATATCATACAGTACGAATGGTCAAAATTTAAGTCATTTTCCAAGATGAATTACGGGATGATCAAGAGTCATCTCTGTTCATCGTATAGTATGATCTACATCGTAGTGTATGACAAGGAAAAACCAATGGATCATCCGGGACGATCAGAATTTGTCTCTGTTCATCGTATTGTACGAACTTGTTCGTATAGTACGATATTCAATTTTAAATTGAGCCTTGAATTATTCCACTAATCACTGGTTAATTTAAGTAAGTATTTAAAATAAATTGTACAATATGAATTACTTCGTACAGTACGAACGGCGAAGAAAAACTTACTTAAGTTAATTTGATGGCTAGGGTTTTGGATTTGAACATATCGTACAGTACGATTTTGATTCGTACGGTACGATCTATTCACAGAATTATCCTACAAGCTCTGATCGTTCGGTACAAAATAAATTCGTACTATACGATCTACAGAGAAAGAAATTCTCCAAAATTTTCTTTTAAAAAACTCTCTCCCCCTGTGTGTGTGCATGGTTGCTCAGACTTTTATGCATTTTGTGGCCAGACTAAAAAAAAGTAAAAATAAAATAAATAAAAATACATTGTCAGAGTCATACTCCTAATCTACCCATTCTTAAGTCTTCATGTCGTCCTGAGTAGCTTGTGATCTTCTAGAAATGTTAGTACTCATAGACAATAGCAAACAAAATAATATTCAATGAAGAAATAATTCAGACGACATTATTTGTCATCATCAAAATCTCAAACTCGGGGTCATGGGTTGCAACAAAGGGAAGATTAGATCATAAATACGACTAACCATTGAGGTTAGAAACTCTCACCACCACGCCCTGATGGGTAGTAATATATACGACCTGATCATAATAATGGGCTTTCCTCACCTGATTCATCTGCTCGAGTGGGGTTTATTTGATGGTGGAGTTCCATTTCTCATGGGTGCAAGCCCCGGTTGTTAATTACATCTCGAGCCTAAGGCTTGAGAAAAATCTCAATTAAGGATTCAACATTATTCTTCCCGAAAAGGAGAAGATTAGAACGAAAGAGGAGACTAGGAAGTCCTACTCAAAAGGAAAGAAAGGTTTCAAATGGGCTTAGTCAACACACGCGGTTCATCTCAGCTTCCATAGAGACTAAGTTAGTTAAAGAGAGAAAGGAAATCAATCACTCAAAACATACATATAGAAAGGATAGAAGTGGCGCCATCCATGTGACACAGATAGGTAGGATTTATAGCTTCTGGAGAGAAGGAACTTACCTACCATTTAGGATTACTATGAAATGCCAAATGTAGTAGCCTAGAATCCTATATCTGAGATGAGTTTAGTATTTTACCCATCACTAACACCCGTGTCCAAGCTAATGCACCTAGGCTTATACCCTGCCTAAAAATGGATGCCAGCTAACCACCTAAGCATATAAAAATAATGATGTCCAGTCATTATGAAAGATAGGTAGTTAGTTTAGTATTTTGGAAATAGGGCAGATGTCTAATGAGTTTCCTAACTGGCCTTGGACTTATATAGGGTGAATTTCTAGAGCTAATGCAAATAAATTTTAATTAAAATTGTTTCTAATGAAATGCATGCTAATTTAAAAAGTTTCAAATCATGAATGCATAAGATTTAAAAACAATTAGGCTTATATAAAAAATAATTTTTAGAAAAATATTGGGCCTCCCCTGATCTAGCACTTCATCCTCATAGGATGGATTATGCAGACTCTACCCACGGCCGGGGAGGTGTCTTGTAGCATGGAGAAAGAAAAATGCATTAATATGCATGCGACCCTGGACAGCTCTGGCTATTCCTTAGGTTATTAAGTTTCTAAGTTATTTAGACCCTAAAGTTTTGATTATTACTTACTAATAGAAAATATTTTTTATCCTAAAAAGCCCAGCAAAAATAGGCCAAGCACATGCAAGAAAGAAACCTAAAAAAATCAGGCAGTTCCTACTGAGCATGCAAAGTAAACACATTAATTTAAATCTAAAATAAAAACATATTAAAGTAAATACAACCCAGGGTCTATAGAAAAAAAATGGTGGCCAGGCCCCACTAATAATAACATGGATTCTAATCCTAATGAATGACACAAGTTTTAAAAGCTAGGCATTTCATCTTCAAATCTTCTTCTTTGAATGGATCGTTCTTCTACGGATATTCTCCCTTCGGATCATCTCCTTTGGGCTTTATCTGGTTCGTCCTTCGAAAGAGTACCTAAATGACTAAAAAATTCCCCAATATGGGGCCTTTCTTATTCTCTTTGGGTACCGAGTATTTGAAGTACCAGACTTTTAAAGACTTTTATAACTAAATTTAAAACAAATTATATTACATTATTAAAAGAAAAAAAGCTAGACTCGGACTCCTACATGGTTATCCTAATAAAAGTTATGGTAAGTGGTTTATTATATCACATCATAAGCAGCTATATTTTGTAAAAAAATTAAGCACACTTGGCCATGCTCTTTTTATTTTAATTGAGGTTAAGCAGTCTCTGTAGCATCTGCTAAAAATAGCATTAGTATTTAAAGCTTAATTATTACTGCCCCCTTAATTATTATTACCCCCTACATAAGACTAGATCAGTATAAAAGTGTTGTTAGCCCATGGGCATTCTAACGTGCACACCAATCATAATCAAATCACATAATGCATAGTAATGAGATAAACAATCATCACCATAAGCCATAGCAATCAAACCAATCAACAAGTCAATCATCATACGTGTCACACGTAATCACATCTCATCACATAAATAGAAAGAAAAAAAAAGTAAACATCCTCCCTAACCCAAAATCTAGAAGTGGTTCCCTATCAAACCAATGTGCATGTAATAGGCTTGTGTGGCTCTAGATAGGTCCTATGTAGGGTAGTTAATTCATGTTGCTTAAAGTTTAAATTTATTGAAGGTCTGAAAAGGAAACTTTAATTAAAGTTCAAATATTAATAGAGTAGGGTCCATTTTAGTTAATTTAGTTTTTTGATCCATTTTTAATGCTTAGGGTAGTGATCTTTGAAGTTTATGTTACATTAGGAAATTTTGGAAGGTCCCGTATCCTCCTATACGCTAGGCTAAGGGGGTCCAAATGGTCACTAGGAAGAATAAGCTAGGTTTGGGAAGTCTAGCATTTTAATTAAATATATGGCCTTAGGGGGAGTAGTTAGGCTTAGAGTTTGCTAGATTTTGAGTTTTCTAGGCTATGATATGAATTTTAGAAGATTTGGGTAATTAGGAAATTATTAAAATTGCTTAATAAGAAGTGATTTTATGATTTTTCTCCTAATCAACTCCAAACAAATTGAAATCACTCCTAAAAGTTAGGAATGACCTAAAGAAGTGTTTCCAAGTGTTTAGGGTGTTGCGAATCTATTTTTTAAGGAATATGATTTTGATTATAGCAAACACTTCTATTTTTTTATGACTGTCTTGCCTTCTAACATTTCAAGTCCACAAGATCAAATTACAATTTGAACCAGCTTAAGATTTGGTAGCCTAGGTCTGATTCAGTTTATATACTTTTTCCTTTTTTGACTTTATTATAATCGAAGTTTTTCCTGATGCTAAGTAACCTTACACACACACTTGGGGAATTTTTTTTTTGACTTTTTTTAGACTTCTCTATTTTTGCTCACATCGTCTGGGATGATCCAACTATTATCCTAGACAATCAGCTAAAAATAGAAGCCATAATAAGGGCATCCTGGTTAAGGCAGCCGTCATTAAGCACATCATCCTGGATAATAATTGTATCATTCGGGATGATAGCTGAAATAAGAAAGAATCAGCCACCATATCTATTTAAGTATTATTTATTTTTGGACATCATTCAGGATATCATACTTGACGATGCAACATAATTGTGCCTAAATTAATCTGATAATTAAGTAAAAAATTTAAGGCTTGATTGATATGATCACATCATCCTAGATGATCGCAGGATCATACGGGATGATCAGTTCAAAAACCTTAGTTATTCCTGGATGACCACATATCAAACAGCTTCTATTCAGGGTGATGTTTTGGACAATTTTCATGAATTTGAACTAATCGTCTGGGACGAGTGTGAGATCGGCCTGGACGACCAAGATAGATCAAGTTATTTTTCAATCATCCATACATCCCTTTAGTGTAATTATCTGGACGATATTCCATAATTTGTATTATTCGTACAGGATGATATTTCATCGTCCTGGACGTTATGAACAAATTTCCTCTATTCATCCCAGATCATCCTGGCTTTTTAAGCTTAATTTATGCTGATCGTATATGATGATATTTATATCATCCTGGATGATAAAGTCAACAAGTTACAATTAATGATCTATTTCAAAGCTCTTCTATTTAAGAGCTCTTATTCTACCCTTTAGAACATCTTCTGCTGGGTTGGTGAAAAGGAAGTTTGTAAAGCTTCTCTGCCTTACTGTGGGGGCAAAAGGAGAGACATTAAGTTTAGTGCAATACTCAGAGGACGCATCCAGGGAGTGGACTTAGGTCATGTTGACCGAACCACTATAAATTTATGTGTTCTTTATTACTGCTTTCGCATTTAATTTTTGCACTTTAAATTTCTGTGGTGAATCTTGGTTTTTATTTTAAGATTATGTTTTGATCAAAAGATTTTTTAAAATACTAATTCACCCAACTCTTAGTTAGCCTTAGGACTAGTTCATAAGGGCATAACATTCCTAACAAACTTTCAAGTGGTATTAGAGTGGGATTCATAAAATTTAGTTTTTGAAAACTTTTGAATTTTGATCGATGGCTAACTTTGGTAATCATAATACAACGAAAGGATATTATATTACATGACCCCCTTTGTTAGATAATTTTTTTTTTTTGGAAAACTTTCTTGCTACATTTTTATAAATCTTGATTATCATATGTGGATGCTTGTTAAAGAAAGTTATACACCACCTTCTCTTGAACTTAATGGAATTAAATATGAAGTTCCTTTTTCAGAATGGACTTTTGATGAAAGAGATTTAGCACAACTTAATGCAAAATGCTTGAACTATTTTTTATGTGCTCTGAAATTTGAAGATTATATGCTGAAAGTGCTCAGATGACACTAGAAAGTGCTCTGATACCACTTGAAAGTTTGTTAGGGATGTTAAGCCCTATAGAACTGGACCAAGTCTAAATAAAGAGAGTGGTGAATTGGTAAATAAGAAACTTTAAGCAAAGTACAAACAAAAATCACCACAAATAAAACAAATGCGGAAATTAAATGCGGAAGAAAATAATAAGAAAGAACTCACCGAATTTATAGTGGTTCGGTCAAACCTTGCCTACGTCCACTCCTTAGTGGCACCCTCTAAGTATTGCACTAAAACAAGTGTCTCTTCTTTAGACCCCACAATTAGGCGGAGAAGCCCTTACAAAATCACTTCCATCTTCCTCGGTGCGGCGGAGTTGCCGGGTCCTTTGACACCAAAGTCAACTTCTTCTTTGGTGAACTTCCCTCGAGACAAACCTTGAATCCGACGGTATTAAGATGCAAGCCTGCTGGAGCAACCGTGTTGAATCCCCCTCCACACTCCCTTGAGTCCCCCCTCACAGGATCTTCTCCCTCTCTCAGACTTCACCCATTCCTCACTCCCTTTCAAGCTTTCTCTTCAAGTCTGCCCCACAAGAACGAAGCTACAATGGCTGTCAAAGACACTTACAAAGTGCCTTGTCATCTCTTAAATAGAAGGGCTCAAAATAAGCTCATTAATGCAAGTTACCGACATTATCATCTAGGATGATAGGCATATCATCCTGGCCGATGTGTATGTTAACAACCCCTTAGTTTTGAGAATTCTCAAATTTTTAATCATGTATTCAAATTAAAAAACTCATTATATGAATTAAAGCAAACACCTAGAGCTTGATATGAAAAGCTGAACATATTCCTCCTAGGGAGAGCTTTTGTTAAGGGTAGTGTCCAACCTATTCCTTAAGAAAGTAGGAGAATATCTACTCATTATTCAAATTAATGTCGATGATATACTACTTAGATCCAAAAATAAAAATCTATGTGATAAATTTTAAAAGATAATGAGTAAATAGTTTGAAATGAGCATGATGGAAGAACTTAACTACTTCTTTAGATTTAGTGTGAAGCAAAGGAATGATGGAACCTTCCTTAGCTAATAAAAGTATATCAAGGATATTCTCAAGTATGTTGTAATCTAGGATGCCTAGTATGTGATTTTCATGATGAAAAACTTTATTAATTAAATTATTGCATTTCTCATAAAATATTTTAGATATTTCTTTTATCTGTGAGCTCTAACATTTCAAATAAGATATATATCGCTCAAGACTGCTGATGACTCAACATTGGATAAAATAGGATGTAAAAGAGTCTATAATTTTATTTTCTTTATTTTTTCTTATTAAGTTTGGCTGCATAAGAGTGTATGAAATTTGAGTGACGGTGCATAAACATATAGAGGAAAAAAAAATTTTAAAGCTAATTTTTTTCAAATTAATTATACTAGACAATTTTCAAACATACTATATGACATATTATATAAAAATAGGCATAATGAATAATTATTAAAATTACTTTTGTAAACTAATCATGTTATATGATGTGGATCATACTGTATAATTTCTTCCATTCTAAAAATCCTAGACGCCAGATTAATTTAAGTAAGATATTGAAACATGATTTTTGAACTAATCGTGATATGCGATCTCAATCGTACTATATGAATATTTGAAATCTTGCTAAAATTAACCCCATAATTAATAAAGAAAATTATGGTTTAATTAATTATATATGATTATGTTATATGATATTAATCATAACAAATGATTAGCATAGAGAAACTTTGGTCATTTCTGAGATCGTTCCGAATGATACCATAATTTTTAAATTAATTATACTATATGATATTCATATCATATTGGACAACTTACTTGAAATGAACTAACCATACTATATGAAGAGAGCAGTACATGATAATTATTAGAGACAAATTCAGTCATCCTAGGATTTATCCCATATGAATAGAGGAAATAGAATAGATCATATTGTTTGATGTATTCATAAAATTTGAACAATTTGTTTTGAATGAATGTTCAAATTTTTTTGGATGAGAAAAGTTCTAAACTAATCATACTATGTGAACCTTAATCGTATTATACAAATAGTGTCAATTAACTTGAATTTTTAGGGTTTATTGAATCCTATTATGAAAGTTATTTTTAAAGTTTCTCTTATTAATAAAGAGAGGAACCTGTAACTGATGGAGGAACTCTGAGAGAGGAGATTTTGAGAAGAAAATTATGGTTTGAGAGAGGAAGGAGAATGTGAGTTTGATTGAGCCATCTAATGCACATAATTCTTTGAAAGTATCACATATTGAGCTAGAAAAAGCATGTTTGGAATTAGAAAAACTTGCATGTCAATTAGATAATAGTAAGCATGCACTAAAACTAGAAGTGGAAAGCTATGAAAATGCAAATGAATTTTTGAGTGAAAAATTACTACATTTGAGAATAATAAACCATCACTTTCACTAGCTAAGTGAGAGCATGTGTTAGATGTAACTCTTATGGCATGTTAGGACAGATAGCTTGCACACACACTATAGCATGCATCAAATAAACCTAGGAAGAGGGACCATCACCCACATAGGTTAGTGAAACCATTCCCTAGTGTTAGATGTAACTCTTATGGCATGTTAGGACAGATAGCTTGCACACACACTATACGCAATAGGATATACTTATTGTGGAGGCCAAAATTGCATGCATTATAACATAACTTGCGTTTATGTCATTTATTCAAGCATAAGGTGGAACCCAAGCTCACCCAAATCTAACATTTAAAAGACATTATAGGGGTGCTCTCACAAAAGACCAAGTGAGAGCATGTGGTACCTGGATAGTGGTTTCTCGAGGCATATGACTGGTAATATAAATCAATTCATCACACTAGAGGCCAAGTCAAGAGGCAAGGTGACATTAAGAGACAACACCACTAGGAAAGTGGTGGGCTTATGTATAATTGGAAACTCTAAGCACTTTATGCTTGAAAATTTTTTGTTGGTTGATAGTTTAAAGAATAATTTGTTACGTATTAGCAACTATGCAATAAAGGATTTGATATACAATTATTTCTAACAAATACATGATTTGTTTAAAAGAAAAACTTGTGTTAGAAGGAAAATGTATGAACAATATTTATATGGTAGACTTGGACTACATTGAATATTCAAAGTCATTATTCCTAAAAACTATAATTAATGAATCTTGTCTATGACATAGGAGTCTATATCATGTGAGCATGAAGAATCTTAAGAATATCACTCAGAAAAAAAAAAAATAGTTTGAGGCATACCTAAGTTAAACTTCACTAAGGACCCCTATGTGATGTCTACTAACTAGGAAAATAACTAAGATCTTCATTTCAATCAATTAAAGACTTTAACACCTCTAAGACACTAGAAATCCTTCACATGGACCTATTTGTACCTATTAGTACAGCTCGCCTAGGAGGAAAGACATATGGATTTATAACAGTGGATGACTACTTTAGATTTACTTGGGTTAGATTCTTAGCACATAAGAAGAGTCAATTAAGGAATTTAGAACATTCTCCAATTATATTCAAAGGAAATTAGGATGTCAAATCTGAATAATTCATAGTGAACATTACAACGAGTTCTAGAATGATATGTTTGAATCATTCTGTCAAGAGATATGAATATAATATAATTTCTCTGTCCCTAGGACCCCCAGTAGAATGGAATAATTTAAAGGAAAAATAGAACCTTCATGGAAGCTACTAGGACAATGCTAGCTGAGTATTCACTTTGTTTGGGCAAAAGTAGTAAAAAATGCTTGTTATATTCTAAATAGAGTGAACATTACATCCAAACTTTATAAGAAACCCTATGAACTCCTTAAAGGTAGGACACATAACCTTTCTAACTTATAAATTTTTCACTGTAAATGATTCATCTTAATCAATGGAAAACCACCCTAATGAAAGTTTGATCCCAAGTCTAATGAAGGTGTCTTCTTAGGTTACTCATCTGTAGGTAAGACCTATAGAATTATCAATAAGAGGATACTAATATTAGAAGAGTCTACCCTTATGGTATTTGATGATTAAGATAAGACCTCTAAATATAAACCTAAAGAAGAACAAGTGGAGGTCATTCAAGGAGTAGAAACCATTGCTATAGGAGATAGAGTAGAACCTCAAGAAAATTTTCCTAGAGATTGGAAATATTATTCTAGTCATCCTAAAGAACTTATTTTAGGAAACTCATCTAAAAATGTTAGAAATAGGCATGGACATAGGAAGGAGGTTAGTCATTCAACCTTTATCTCAATCATAGAACCCACCAACATAGATCAAGCCCTACCTGATGAATTTTGGATCCTAACAATATAAAAAGTGCTAAACAAATTTGTTAGAAATGATGTTGGGAATTAGTTAAGAGACTTAAGGACCAAAGTTTGGTTAGGACAAAGTAGGTTTTTTAAAATAAGATGAATGACTCTAGAATAGTAGTGAGGAATAAGGCCAGATTAGTAGCTAAGGGGTGTAACATGATCAAATGAATAGATTTTTCGGAAACCTTTACCACTATAGCTAGACTAGATGCCATTAGGGTGTTGCTACCCTTTCCTTGCTTTATAGGTTTTAAGCTATATCAAATGGATATTAAAAGTGTTTTCCTAAATGGGGTGATTCAAGAGAATTTTTATGTTGAACAACCCCTAGGATTTGAAAATTCATTATTCCTTAATCATGTATTCAAACTGCATAAGGTCTTATATAGATTGAAGTAAAGACCTAGAGCCTGGTATGAAAGGCTTAGCACTTTCCTTCTATATCAAGGATTTGTTAAGGGTAGTGTAGACACCAACCTCTTCATAAAGAAAGAAGGAGAAGAATTGCACAATATTCAAATTTATGTTGATAACATCTTGTTTGGATCCTCAAATAAAAACCTATGTGATGAATTTTCAAAAATAATAAGTAGAGAATTTAGGATGAGTATGATGGAAGAATAAAGATACTTTCTTGGATTTAATGTAAAGTAAATAGATGATCCAATATAGATGCATCAAGGACAATCTTAAAAATATGAAATATATAATGCTAAGGCCATGAACACTCCCATTAGCTCCACTATTCAATTAGATGAGGGCCCAAATGAAAAATATGTAGATTAGAAAAAGTATAGGGTAATAATTGGATCACTTATGTAATTAACTACTAATAGATTGAATATTATATTTAATCTATACCTTTGTGCTAGATTTCAAGCTAAACTAAAAGAATCGCACATGACTGTTGTTGAGATAATTCTTAGATACCTATTAGGCACACTGAACCTTAGAATTTAGTATCCTAGACATGACACTTCTTTTGAAATAATAAGATATTCTAATTTTGATTTTATGGGACGTAGGGTAGATAGATAAAGCACTTATAGAACATACCAATTCATAGGATAATCCTTAAGTTTTTGGTCTAGTAGAAAACAAAGTTTAGTATCCGTCTCCACAACTAAGGTAGAATATATAACATAGGGAGTTGTGTAGCTCAAGTCTTATGGCTAAAGCAACAACTATTAGATCTTGAACTTCCTGTATGAACCATTCTAATTTTTTGTGATAATACTAGTGTAATTTGCATATCCAAGAATCCAATTCAACACTCATGCACAAAACATATAGATATTAGGCATCACCTCATAAGAGATCATATAGCCTATGGAGATATAAAATTACACAATATAGTTATAGGAGGTTAATTGGCAGACATCTTCGAAAAACCCTCACCTAGCCTATAACACCTTTAGTACCTTGAGGAAAAAATGGGTATTATAGACATTCATGCTTAATTCAAGACAAATAAAAAATTGCATTTAAAAGCATTCATTTATATGTGTTTAAATTACATGTTTGTTTATGTTCTTGTTAACGTGTTATTGATTTGTTGTTTGTGAAAAAAAATAATTTTAGTTTATGATGTTTCTTGATCATCACACATTCACCTCGCTAATGTTGAGATTGTTACAACTTAGTTTTTTTATTGTTGAGATTATTGCAACATATGTGTTTTTGATGATTCCAAATATTATTATTTTAATTATAGTTTCTTCGAACATGTTTTAGATGAATTACTTTTGTTGTTTGTGTGTACTAACATTTAAAGGAAATCATACTTGAGATTGTTGAAGGCTTCAAATAAGATTAAATTAGGGTTGATTGTAAATGGAGTATGTATTTTTAATTTATTGAGTCTGAGAAAGTGTGATTGTAGTTGAGTAACTGCGCACACACAAGCTGTGGGAGTGTTTAAAATTTGAAATGTTTTTTAACTAATCGCACTATACAGATTCATTTCATACAGGATGATTTGTTCAGTTATTTCCTCCTACGAGTAGTTAAACAAACTGTAGAAATAAAAATTTTCTAAGTACAGATCACACTATACGAATAGAGCTTCATACAGTCAAAATTCAGAGTATGGATTGGACGGGTCCCTTTTTGTCCTGACGAATTCAAAACTTTTTTGTAATTGATTGAACTGTACGATGTCTTATTCATACAGACGACATCTAGAGTACGAATTGGATGGGTCCCTTTTGTCCCGATGAATGTCAAATTTTTCTAAATGGATCATACTGTATGATGCCTTATTCATACAGGTAATGTTTAGAGTACGAATTGGACGTGTCCCTTTTCATCATGATGAACTCCAAATTTTTCTGAACGGATCATACTGTATGATGCCTGGTTTTTACAGATGACGTCCAGAGTACAAAATGTGGGGAATCTTTTGGTCCCGATGAATCAGAAAAATTTTCTTACAGTTCATACAGTACTAACATGGTTGGTACTGGATGATTATCGTGTACAAAAATATTTTGTACAGGTTCATATGTAATAGTTTTTGAACTATTTATACATATAAAGTACGAATGAATTGTATGATCATACACACTCAAAATGGAAAATTTCGGTTTTTTGAATGGTTTTTCTTATCTTTCATATTAAAGGCCCTTAGAAATTGACATAATAAGTGTTGTTATTCGTGATTTTTCAAGGGCAAGTGAAAGAGTGTTTGTGGGAGAGTGTTTGAGAGAGAGTTCTTGTAAGTGGAGTGTGAAGGGATCACAACGTTATTCAAAGGTAAGAATCTCTTTTGGTTTTTTATTATTACTCTTCTTTTCTTCTTTTTAGTTACTTGAGAGAAAATCTGGTACTCTATGGAACTTAGAGGGTGTGAACAGATGACGATACTCTATCGAAACTTGAAGGGTGTGAATAGATAATGGTAGTCAGCCGACACTTGGATGGTGTGAACAGACAATGGTACTCTACTAACACTTGGAGGGTGTGAAAGGATGATGATACTCTATCGTACCGAGGATAGGAGGAAAAGTGTAAAAATATAAAGGCTTCTCTGGCCTATTTTGGGGGCAAAAGGAGAGTTACTTTGGATAAAAGTGTAATACCTGAAGAGGGAGCCTTCAGGGAGTAGACTTAGGTTTTGTTGGACCAAACAACTATAAATATTTGTGTTCTTTTTATTTTTACATTTTAATTTTTAGAATTTAATCTTTGTGGTTGAAAAGCTTATTTTAAAAAAGATAATAAAATTTGGTAATTATTAAATTGGTTTTCTATTAAAAATCCAAGAAAACTTTAAATAACTAATTCACCCCTTCTTTTGGTTAGCAGTGGGATAATTGCGTTGGTTTAACAATATATATGGATTTTAACAAGTGCTATCAGAGCCTTGTTTTAGAACTATAAGTTTATATTACTTTTTAAAAATGATAATGACTACTTTTAGAGAGATGCTTTTGACGCATCTTCATTCTGATAGACCATAAAGGATCAAAAAGGTATTTTTTTTCTGTGCATGGCCGGCCAATTGGCCTATCGCACATCATGCTCCATCCGGCTCTAAAAATGCTTTCTAGAATGGGGTCAGAATACCGAACCAGACTCCTGGGTAAAAATCTATTGATGTTCCCATAGGGTCGCTATATAGGACCCACCAAATGCCTTCATGAGTCCCACGATGTGGGTTTCATCACTCGATGTACGGTGAGTCAACACTACCAGTGGTTTGTAGGCTGTGGCGAAGAGCTAGAAAAAAAAGAGATGGATGGTTAAGAAAAAGGGTGCATCACGATGACTTCGTAGGAGGTCACCCTTCCCAGTACTATCGCCCATACGCACTTAACGATGGAGTTTGGATGGGATCCGATGCACTAGTGCTGGTTTGGTTGCACACGTAGTAAAATGGTCTCATATTATTCTTAAGTTGACGCCGTGGAGAGATGATTTTGACGCATCTTCATTCTGACAGACCATAGGGGATCAAAAATCCATATTTTGGCTGTGCATTGGCGACCAATTAGATAATAGTACATCGTCCCTTCATCCAACTCAGAAAAAGCTTTTCGGAATGGGGTCAAAATGGCAAATTGGACACTTGGGCGGAAGGTTATTGATGTTCCCGTGCAGTTGCCACATATGACCCGCAGGATGCTTTCACGAGTCCCATGATGCGGGTTTCATCGCTCGATGCATGGCGAGCCAACACCGCCAGTGGTTTGTTGGCCGTGGAAAAGATTTAGAAAAGAAAAAGAGATGGCTGGTTAAAAAAAAGGGTACAACACGAGGAATTCCTAGGAGGTCACCCATCCCAATACTACTCTTGCCCAAGAATGCTTAACTTTGGAGTTCTGATGGGATCCAATGAACTAGTGCTATTATGATCGCACCCGTAGTAATATGGTCTCAAATTATTTTTAAGTTGACATCGTAGAGAGATGATTTTGACGCATCTTCATTCTGACAGATCATAGGGTATCAAAAATACATTTTTTGGATGTGCATGGCCGACCAATGGGCTACAACACAATGGAACTCCATCCGGCTTGAAAAAATCTTCATGGAATGGGGTAATAATGCCGAATCGGACTATTAGGTGGAAAGTTATTAATTTTCCTGCGTGATCGCCACATAGAACCTGACAGATACATTCACGAGTCCCACGATGTGAGTTTCATTGCTCGATGTATGACGAGCCACCACCAGAGGTTCGTAGGCCGTTATGAAGATCTAGAAAAAAAAAGAGATGACTGGTTAAAAAAAAGGATGCAACACGAGGACTTCCCAGGAGGTCACCCATCCTAGTACTACTCTCGCCCATGAACACTTAACTGTGGAGTTTTGATGGAATCCGGTGTACAAGTGCTGGTATGGTCGCACCCGTAGTAATTTGGTCTCAAATTATTCTTAAGTTGACCCGTGGAGAGATGATTTTGATGCATCTTCATTTATACATACCATAGGGGATAAAAATGAATTTTTTGGCAATGCATGGCCGATCGATGGGCCTATGGCGCATTAGCGCTTCATCCAGCTCGAAATAATCTTTATGGAATGGGGTCATAATGCCACATCAAACTCATGGGCAAAAAGTTATTGATGTTCCCACGTGGTCGCCACATAGGACCTGTTGGATGCCTTCACAAGTCCCACGATACGGGTTTCATTGCTTGATGCACGGCGAGCCAACACTGCCGGTGGTTTGTAGGCTGTGGCGAAGAGCTAAAAAAATAGATGGTTAGTTAAAAAAAGGAAGCAACACGAGGACTTCGCAGGAGGTCACCCTTCCAAGAACTACTCTCGCCCAACTGTTACAAATATATTTTCATGACTCATGTTTTGATGATTGACAAACACTGTTGATTCTCTTGGACTGGTTGTTGCTTCTAACTTTTTAGGAATCGAAGATCGGACGAATAAATGAAGCCAGTTCAAGATTGCGTAGGTTTAGGGTTTAGTCAGTCTGTACTTTATTTTTTCTCTTCTTGAGTCTATTTGTAATGGTCAAAGAGACTGATGATAAGTAACCCTACACACACACACTTGAGAGAATTAGAATTTCTGTTTTTACTCATATCGGCTAGGACGATATTTTCATCGTCCTGGACGATCAGGCTTAAAATAGAAAGTCTAAATATGGATTCTTAATTAAGGCAGCTGATATTAACAGATCAGCCTGGACGATACGTGTATCGGCCAGGACGATAAGCTCAAAACAGAAAGAAGTTGCCGCCATAGACAATTAAGGTATACTGTATTTTTAAATTATCGGCCAGGACGATCATTGATCGGCCTGGA
>NW_021319209.1:840419-842810 GCF_001605985.2 Dendrobium catenatum
TTTGGCTGCTGCCTTGACCTGAGAAGGCCTTGAGGAGAGAAAGAGAGAGAGGGAGAGAGAGAGGATCTTGTGAGGGGGAGCTTGTGAGGGGATTCATAAGGGTTGCTTCAAGGATCACTCTACTTCTTCTTCATCTAGAAGTTCTCGTCCGTGGAAGGGTCGGTAGAGGTAAGGAGTCAGCATCTGGTTGTGGTTCTCTGCCAGCTTCAGGAGGAAGCAAAAGGAGATTGGTTCTCTGCCTTGCCGGGGTGGAAAAAAGAGGTTCTTTTTGAGGGCTTCTCCGCCTAGCCATGGGGGCTAAAGTAGAGTCACGTTTGTAGTGCAAAACTTGGAGGGTGCCTCCAAGGAGTAGACATAGGTCGAGTTGACCGAACCACTATAAATTTCTATGTTCTTATTTCTTGCTTCCGCACTTTTATTTCCGCATTTATTTTTCACATGGTGTGATTTTGGTTTATGTGTTTTTTCTCTTTGTGAAAAGAAATTTTTTAAAATACCAATTCACCCCCCCTCTTGGTTAGCTTGGGACTAAGTTCATAGGGCTTAACATCCCTAATGAACTTTCACTAGCATGCTTAATTATGGAGTTCTTATGGGATCCATTGCACTAGTGCTGGTATGGTCGCACCCATAGTAATATGGTCTTAAATTATTCTTAAGTTGACACCATAGAGAGATATTTTTTATGCATCTTCATTTTGATAGAACATAAGGGATCAAAAATGCATTTTTTGGCTATATATGTCCATCCAATGGGCCTATGGCACATCGATACTCCATCTGGCTCAGAAAAAGCTTTCCGGAATGGGATCATATAGCCGAATCAGACTCCTAGGTGGAAAGATATTGATGTTCCCTCGTGGTCGCCACATAGTGTTACAAACCTACTTTTCATGGATTATGATTTTGATGTTAGGAAACACTCTTATTTCTCTACGGCTGCCTTGGCTACTAACATTTCAGAACCACAAGATCGGACGGCAATCGAAACCAGCTCAAGATTGGGTAGACTAGGTCTGAGTCAGTCTGTAATTTTCTTCTTCCCTTTTTTGAGTCAATTGTAATCTTTAAAGTGTTCTAATGCTAAGTAACCCTACAGACACAAACTTGAGTGATTTTTCTGTCTGACTTAGAATTTCTATTTTTAATCACATCATCCTGAAAGATATTATTATTATCCTGGATGATCGTGTTCAAAACAGAATCCCTAATCAGGACATCTTGTTAAGGTAGTTGTCATTAGTCGATCGGCCAAGACGATAGGCTTAAAATAGAAAGAATCAGCTACCATGATCTATTTAGGCATTATTTATTTTTGGAAATCGGTCAGGATGATCTTGTATCATCCTGGATGGTTTGACACAATTATTCCTAAATTAATCTAGCAATTAAAGATGATTGATACGACCACATCATTCTTGACGATCGCAATATAGGTCGAGACGATCAATTTAAAAAACCTTAGTTACTCATGGATGATCGTTATCAGACAGCTCAAATTCTGGGAGATGGTCTGGATGATCAGGACCGGCCAGCTCAAATTATGGGAGATGCTCTGGACAATTTCTCTCTGATTTAAACTAATCATCCGGGATGATCGTGAGATCGGCCCGGACGATCAAGCTATTTTGGAGTCATCCAGAACTCTTTTCAGAGCGATTGTCTGGCCGATAGTCTGTGATTTGAACTAATCATACAGGACGATGTATTATAGCCCTGGATGAACGGAACACCTTTCTTTTATTCGTCACAGATCATCCTGGCTGATTAGGCTCAAATTGCACTGATCGTACAGGACGATATACCTATCATCCTGGACGATAATGTCGGCAACTTGTAATTAATGAGCTATTTTGAAGCTCTTCTATTTAAGAGTTATTGTTCAACATTTTGAACAATCTTTTGCTGTTGTATTGATCTGAGAAAGCTTAAAGGAGATAGAGAGAGAGAGGGGGAGAGAAAGAGGATCTTGTGACAAGGAGCTTGTGAGGGAGATTCATAAGGGTTGCTCCAAGCATTGTTCCACTTTTTCTTCCACTAGAGTATCTTGTCCTTGGAAGGGTTGGGAGAGGTAAGCTTCAACGATCGATTAAGGTTCTCTACCTACTTCACGAGGAAGCAATAGGAGTTGGATTCTCTGCATTGCCGGGGGTAGAAAAAAGGAGGTTTTTGTAAGGGCTTCTCTGCCTTTCTATGGGAGCAAAAGGAGAGTTACTTTGGTAGTGTAATACTTGGAGGGCGCCTCCAGGGAGTGGATGTAGGTTGAGTTGACCGAACCACTATAAACATTTATGTTCTTTTTACTACTTCCACATTTAATTTTTTCGCACTTATTTTTCATGGTGATTTTGGATTGAGCTTTGTTGTGCTTTGGTTAAAAGATTTTTTAAA
>NW_021319209.1:842910-849062 GCF_001605985.2 Dendrobium catenatum
TTGGTTAGCCTTGGGCTAGTTCATAAGGGCCTAACATTCCTAACGAACTTTCAAGTAGTATCAGAGCAGGATTTATAAAAACTATGTTTAAAAACTTTTTGAATTTTGATCCATGGCTAACTTTGGAAATCGTAATACAACGGAAGGATATTCTATTACTCGACCACCCTTGTTTGACAATCTACCTTTTAATTTTTGGAAAACTCGCACGTCTACTTTTTTACAATCAACCGGTTATCATATGTGGATGCTTATTAAAGAAGGATATTGTCCACCTTCTGGTGAACATAATAGAATTAAAACTAAAGTGTCTTTTACTGAATAGATTTTTTATGAAAGCGATTTAGCTTAATTCAATGCGAAATGTTTAAACTATTTTTTCTGTGCTTTAAAATATGAAGATTACATGCGTGTTTCTACTTGCTCTACTTGTAAGGAGATTTGGGATAAGTTGTGCATTACTTATAAAGGAACCAATGAAGTTAAGCGATCTTGTTTGAATATTCACTTGCATGATTATGAACTTTTTTGTATGAAACCTTCTGAATTAATTTCTTATATGTATACAAGGTTTACTCAAATTATAACTTCTTTGCATGCCTTAGGAATAGAACTTTCAAACTATGAAAAAGTGAACAAAATTTTGAGATGCTTGCTTCCTCTTTTGATGCTAAAATCACTGCAATCACTGAATCTAAAGATTTGGATACCTATTCAATTGATAACTTACTTGGCTCACTCATTGCTTTCGAGCAAGGGGTGAATAAAAGAAATCTTGATGCAGGTGAGAAAAAGAAGGAGAAAACTATGGCATTAAAGGCCAACAAAACAGACTCTGATTCTTCCGGGTCTGAAAGCGATGGCAATTCCTTAATCACAAGGCAATTCAAAAGCTTTCTATGGTAGAGTCACTAGCATCATCAAAATTAGAGAAAAGGTAAGGATAACAAACATTCTAAAGGATCTTCTGATGTTGTTTATTTTGAATGCAGGAAGCATGGACATGTCATAGATGATTATCCTACTTTATAGGATCACTCTAGCAAAGAAAAGAGTAAGGAGAAACCTAAGTTCACGAAGGATAAGAGATTTCAAAAGGCGTTCTGGGCAGAATCTGCTTCTGATTCATCTGAAACTGAACCTGAGGAAGAAACAACAAACTTATGCTTAATGGCAGAAGATCATCTTGATCAATGTGAAGAATAAGAGGTATGTAAACCAACCTATGATCAATTGTCTCAAAGAACATTCAACGATTGATTCAAATCACATGACTTTACTTGATGAATTTGATGAATTAAATAAAAAGCATTTGGAGTTGATTGATGAGCATGATTAATTAAAAGCTTCACACACCTCACTTGAATCTGATTTTAAGAAATCTAAAGAGATGGAGCAAAATTTGAGGATTAAGAATGCTACTTTAGAAAGTACTAACTCGAGGTTTAAAAATGAATTGGAAATAATTAAGAGAAATTGGATGACACCCACTTTTGAACTAAAGCCAAGACCTAGGAAGAGGCATTATAACCCTAACCATTTAAGAAATCCCTTTCCTAGTATTAAATGTTTTTCATGTGGCATGCTATGACACATCTCACACACTTGCACTGTTCATCGTATTAGATATTGGGTGTGGAAACCTAAATTGCATGATTCACAGCATATCACACATACATTGCACTCTACTTTTTATAAGAAGGGACCTAAACCTATTTGGGTTCCTAAATCTGACGGTTGTTGATTTTTGTAGGATTTGCTCTCAATAAAGACCTCATGAGAAGCATATAATACTTGAACAAACGGAGGCTCGCAGCACATAATTTCTTAAACTTACTGCTTAATAAATTCTTGATTTGCATCTTTTTTGTCTTTGTGCTAGCTTTTTTTTTGTTTGTTTTAGTTATTTTTACTTCGGGTTTCTTTGTCTTTATGATGATTTTTTCTAGTTCTTAAATTTTAGAGATTTATAGCCAATGATTAACATCTCTAAATCGATTAAAGGGAGAAACATCGTTGATGGTTTCCCTCCCTCTAACCTCTTTTAGTGGTATAATTTTCTTCTCTAAATAAAAGTCTATCTCATATTAACAATTGGTTTTTAAAATCAAGATCTTTTCAACCTTTCTATAGTAATCTACATTATATTTATAATATTCAAAGCTTTTATATATCTTTCAACTTAAATGAAATCTTGTCATTGCACTTATCATATAATTGCTAAAGTCTGCTTTGTGGTCTATTCTTCCTTATATTAGAGAGTGAGTTTTTCTTCTCTAATATATGGAAGATCTACTCACAACTAATTATATTTTTAATAGTTGTTGAAAAAGGGATCTAGCTTGCAAGAACAAAAAATAAAAGGCCAATGATGCCAAAAACAAAAAAATACGCAATGATGCCAAATTAAAAAATTTATATACACAAAAGTGTATCAAAAATAAAAAGATGTGCAAAGAGAACCATTCAAATTGACAAGAGGCATAAAATGAGCTCATATAAGATAATCTTACCCCTCTTTCAAACTTTTAAAATTTTAGAAGAATTCATTGGTTACTTGATATTTTTGAAGGCTTGATTTCAAATACCATGAATGAGACAAATTGCTTCGCTATATTATTCTATATCATTGGAGCAGGTTTTGAACAAATCTTCTTTCTTTCCAATTAGTTTATTCTGAGTTAGGTCTTTTGTTTTCAAAAGATAATTTTTGCCCTAAAAGAAGCCCGAGCTAGGGTTAACAGGATCGGATACGCTACTATTTTTAGATTTTGACTTTGTTAACTCATTGATCTTATAAATCTTTAAAATTTAATTATTTGGAGCACTTGTCATATGCATGACTTGCTATTTAAAATAAATAAAAAGATGTTTATTTGCTTTATTTTATTTTTTATGCCTTTTTCATGTTTTAGAATTATTGTTCTTAGTTGATTTTATTATTTTTGGGACTTCTCTGATCATTTCCATCTTTTCTTTAAACTTTCAATTATGTCACATCATCCTGGCCGATATTCCTATTGTCTTGGACGATGTGATAATCTCTCATAAAAATCCATCTACTGGACTTTTCTGACTTTGCTGAACTCATCGTCTCGGACGATCTCATATCGTCTTGGATGATATGATCGTCATCTGCTACAATCATCTTGTTCGTCTTGGCCGAGAACCTCTCTTCCTGGCCGATGCATTTATAAAAATCATCTTAGCCGATATACCTGATCCTCCTGGACGATCCACATGACAGTATGTTTAAAATCTTTAAAAAGTCCCAGAATGATCCATTTTCTTGACAATCATCCTGGACGATCCAATGTTCATCCTGGATGATATACGTGGACCATGATTTAAAATTTTTTAAATTTGACTGGTATGATTCATTATTGAGCATCATCCTGGACGATCCACCTAATTGGCCTGGATGATCTGCTTTTTCAACGGTCGTCCGGCTTGACTCCTCGGTACGATCGTATGTGTATAATCGTCCCGGTCGATATCTGATCAGCCCGGATGATTGGACCGCATTTTTCAACAATCGGCCTGTACGTAATTATTGAACCTGATCGTCCTGGATGATTCTATAATCATCTTGGATGATACGCCCGACTCTTTAAATTCATCCAGATTTCAGCCATTTTTCTTCACACCTCCTTCCCCTTTGCTTTCTACTCTCTGTTTGCTTGATGTTCCTTGCTTAGGGCTGGAGGAAAGCACGTTCGACAAACCTCTGGAAGCTCCTCGAGGGCCACACTGGACCCTCGATTCAGGGAGGCATAAGTTCAGGCTACCTACCATCGTTACAAAGAATGCAGGATCACTCTCTCCAGAACAATCAATTCTGTCCACCTCTCATATCCAATATTAGACCTCTTCACTCACACTTCTCTGTACCTTATTCTTACCCTCGCTGTTCCCTTTTCATCTGAACTTCTACTTGAATTTTTTGCAAACCTCCGCATGAATCCTTCCTACGCTGTCCTCACTTCCTATGTGAATCAACGCCCTGTCGAGATCACATATCAGGACTGTGCTGAACTATTGCAGCTATCCACCACTGGGGATAAGCTGCATACCATTGTCTCTAATCCAGACTATAATTATCCCTCTACAAATCACTTTCTTCACCACACCAATATTCCATTTCTTGTTAGAGAGACTAGCTCTTTACTCAAAGATGCTAGGACAATCCAACTTGTCCTTCGCACTT
The DNA here is from genome assembly GCF_001605985.2 of Dendrobium catenatum. Taxonomy (NCBI): domain Eukaryota; kingdom Viridiplantae; phylum Streptophyta; class Magnoliopsida; order Asparagales; family Orchidaceae; genus Dendrobium; species Dendrobium catenatum. The sequence continues at coordinate 847,118 of NW_021319209.1, forward strand.
CCATTATTCCAAAAGCCGAGGACCGAGTCCACATCACTCCACTTCTTTCACTTACTACCTTTTACATCTTGGCCCATAGAGAGTTTAATGCTACTGATCGGATCTTTTGATACATTAATCATTTAACAATAATCCATGATCCAGGTCCTAAGAGAAAACCCAACCTTGCTTTAGGACCACTCGTAGCTTATGTTCTTGAAACTAAATACCAACTTCAATATCCTGCTCGTCCCGACCTTAAGCCTCCCTGCTACTCAAATAGTTCCTTCAATGTCCTTCACAGTACTCGTCTCCACCCAGGAGATGGGGAAACTCAAGGGGCTGAGGAGGAGGAGGCTCCCTCTCCCATTTCTGAACTTGTTCCTCTCCGCCAGCACTCATAGCTGGATTAGTTGGTGGAGAGATTTGATCAGTTGGAGGCCCAGTTCTATACTTTCATAGCTCACCAGCAGCAGCAGCACGATGAGGATGTGGCCCACCAGCAGCAGCTCGACCAGGACATGGCCTGGTTTGGGGCACAGTTTCCTTCGCTCTCTTATTACTTTCAGCAACTACCACCACCACCTCCGTCTGATGATCAGGATCCCTCATTTCTCCTGTTTTAGTTTCTATTTTCTATAGTTTATTTTCTCTGCATTGTGTTTTTCTTTTAGTTTTTTAGTTGCTTTAGTTTTTTCTTAGTTTCCTTCTCCATTATTAGATGTCAAAAGGGGGAGTTATATGGTTGTACTTGTACTTTTCTAAAATTTGAAAGCTTTTCATATTTTTTGTATTGATCGTCAAAGTGTTTACCATCATAAAAAAGGGGGAGATTATTGCAAACCATCTTTTCATGTATTATGATTTTGATGTTAGCAAACACTCTTGTTTCTCTATGACTGTCTTAGCTACTAACATTTCAGGATCACAAGATCGGACGGCGTTCGGAACCAGCTCAAGATTGGGTAGAGTAGGTCTGAGTTAGTCTGTAATTTTCTTCTTCCCTTTCTTGAGACAACTGTAATCTTTGAATTGTTCTGATGCTAAGAAACCTTACACACATACTTGAGTGATTTTTCTATCTGACTTAGAATTTTTGTTTTTACTCACATCGTTCCGGACGATATTATTACCGTCCTGGATGATTGGGTTAAAAAAATAATCCAAATCAGGACATCTTGTTAAGGCAGCCGTCATTAACCGATTGGCCTGGATGATACTTGTATCAGCCACGACAATAGGCTTAAAATTGAAAGGATCAGCTGCCATGATCTATTTAGGCATTCTTTATTTTTGGAAATCGGCCAGGACGATCTTGTATCATCCTGGACGATTTGATATAATTATGCCTAAATTAATCTAGCAATCAAGAAAAGAAATTAAGGATGATTGATATGATCACATCGTCCTGGAGGATCGTAATATCGGTCGGGATGACCAGTTCAAAAAACCTTAGTTACTCCTGGACGATCGTTACCGGACAGCTCAAATTCCAGGAAATGGTCTGGACGATCAGGATCGGCTAGATCAAATTCCATACAATACTCTGAACAATTTCTCTCTGATTTGAACTAATCGTTCAGGACGATCGTGAGATCGGCCCGGATGATCAAGCTATTTTGGAGTCATCCGGAACTCTTTTCAGTGCGATTGTCTGGCCGATAGTCTGTGATTTGAACTAATCGTACAAGATGATATATTATTATCCTGGATGATAGGAACACCTTTCTTCTATTAATCCCAGATCGTCCTGGCTGATTAAGCTCAAATTACACTGAGCGTACAAAATGATATACCTATTATCTTGGATGATAATGCCTGCCACTTGCAATTAATGAGCTATTTTGAAGCTCTTATACTTAAGAGCTATTGTTCAATGTTTTGAACAATATTTTGCAGCTGTCTTTACTTGAGAAAGCCTAGAGGAGAGAGAGAGAGAGAGAGAGAGAGAGAGAGAGAGAGAGAG
>NW_021319209.1:851902-924055 GCF_001605985.2 Dendrobium catenatum
GGATCTAATCTCAAAAATTCAATTGGGTATGAAAAAAAAACCATTCATCACTTGATTTCAGAAAAAAAAAATATCTTATAGAATAATGTACCAAAGTAAATTTGTCACAATCGCAAAATACTCAAAATCAAGCCTTTGATACATGAAATCTTCTAAGTTTTAAAAGCTTTGAAAGGAGAAGAGAGCTTGCTTTTGGTGAGCTCATTTTATGCCTCTTGTCAATTGATTGGTGCTTTGCGCCTCTTTTGCTTTTTGATATATTTTTTTTAATTTGGCATCATTGCGCATCTTTTGTTGGCATCATTGACAATTTTTTTTTTTAATTTTTGCAAGCTCTATTCTGTTTTACAATCTCTAAAAAAAATCCTTAGTTGTGAGTATATTTTCTAGATATCTTTTACAAGGCATACGATATCATTTCAGCGATGATTTTGAAAAATAAATTCAAGAAAAAATAAAGTCAAGCAAACCAAATAGAAACTAAAAGTAAAGCAAAGAGAAGAAAAGAAAGCAAAGAGCAAAACGAAAAGTAAATAAAAGAAATAAATCAAAAGCAAAAGAAAGTGAGTAAAATATCAAGTTTCTGAAGTGCTTTTTCTATCCACCTTGCATCCTGAAAAATCAGAGTCAGAAAATCTAATAATCTCAAAGGAAGTGTTGTGCCTCGGATAACAAATCCCTAAACTTTGAGTCCCCAAAAGGTATCTAAAAATTCTATTAACAGCAGTCAGGTGGGATTCCTTGGGGTCAGCATGAAACCTAGCACAAAGGGAAACACTAAACATAATATCAGATCGGCTAGCAGTCAGGTAAAGTAAGGATCCAATCATGCCTCTTTACTTATTCTAATCAACAGACTTACCACTTGGGTCTTTATTCAACGGAACACTAGAAGTCATGGGAGTATTAATTCTCTTATCTTTATCCATCTCATACTTCTTCAAAATGTCCTTAATGTATTTTATTTGATTTAGAAAGGTTCCATCATCCAATTGTTTTATGCTAAACTCCAAAAAGTAGGACAACTCTCCCATCAAACTCATCTCAAACTCTCTACTCATTATTTTAGAGAACTCATCACAAAGTTTTTTATTAGAAGATCCAAAAAGTGTATCATCCACATAAATCTGAACAATGAGCAAATCATCTCCAACTTTCCTAAGAAAAAGGGTGGTGTCTACGCTCCCCTTAACAAACTCCCTTTCTAGTAAAAATGTGCTAATCCTCTCATACCAAGCTCTTGGTTCCTGCTTTAACCCATATAAAGCCTTTTTTAATTTAAAAACATGATTTGGACATTGGGAGCTCTCAAAACCTGGGGGTTATTCTACAAACACATCCTATTTTATTTCTCCATTTAAAAAGGCACTCTTAACATCCATTTGAAAAAAGCTTAAATCCTTTATAATAGGCAAAGGCTAAAAGCACTCTAATGGCTTCCAATCTAGCTACAGGAGCAAAATTCTCCTCAAAGTCTATCCCTTCTATTTGGTTATACCCCTTAACCACTAATCTTGCTTTGTTCCTAACCACTACTCCAGAATCATTCACCTTGCTCCTAAAGACCGACTTTGTTCCAACTACACTTTGTCCATTAGGTCTTTCTACAAGCTCCCAAACATTATTCCTAACAAATTGATTCAACTCCTCTTGCATGGCTAAAATCCAAAACTCATCAGTAAGGGCTTGGTTTATATTGGTGGATTCAATCATTGAGATAAAGGCAGAGTGGTTCACCTCCTTCCTAAGTCCATGTCTAGTCCTAACTCTATTAGAAGGGTCTCCTAAGATCAAATCCTTTGGGTGACTTGTAGAGTATCTCTAATCTCTAGGCAAGGTGTGAGACGGTCAAACCCTTTCCTCCATATCTATATTTTCTACTCCTTGGGTGACATCTCCTACTCCTTCAATATTTTGGTGACCTACTCCCTTCTCCAAATTTCTCACTCCAGTGGTAATCTCTCCATCATCATCATCCTCAACTCCAGGATTTTTAGGATCAAACTCATCAAATGCTACATATGTAGTCTCTTCCACCATCAAAATTCTCTTGTTAAACACCCTAAAAGACTTCCCAACACTAGAATATCTCAAAAACACTCCTTCATTAAATTTAGGATCTAATTTGCCCAAGTGAGACTTCCCATTATTGTGAATAAAAACTTTACAACCAAAGACATGAAGGTGGGAAAGATTGGGTGTCCTACCGTTAAGGATCTCATAGGGTGTCTTATCTAGTTTGGCTCTTACATTCACCCTATTCGACACATAACAAACTGTGTTAACCGCTCCAGCCCAAAAGTATTTTGGAAGTGAATACTCAGCAAACATGGCTCTAGCGGCTTCCAACAAGGTCCGGTTCTTTCTTTCAGCTACCCCTTTCTGCTGAGGGGTCCTAAGAGCTGAGAAGTTGTGGCTAATCCCCTTGTCCTTACAAAAATCTCTAAATCTTTCATTCTCAAACTCTCCTCCATGGTCACTATGGATGGTTAAGATCTCACAACCTAGTTTTTTTTTAATCCAAGTAGAAAATATTTTAAACTCCTCAAAAGACTCATGTTTATGTGAAAGAAATCAAGTCTAAGTGAACCTCGAGCAGTCATCAACAATCACCATATCATAGATTTTCCCTCCCAAGCTGGCAGTGCTAATGGGTCCAAACAAATCCATGTGAAGGACTTCTAAAGGTCTAGAGGTGCTAATGTCCTTAATGGGGTGAAAAGTGAAGTGGTGTTGCTTTCCTAGTTGGCAGGCATCACAAAGGTGGTCTTTTGAAAACTTGAGTTTGGGAACACCTCTAGCTAGGTCTTTTTGGGTTACTTTCCTAAGGGTTTTCATACTTGCATGACATAGTCTACAGTGCCACAACCATGAATCATCAACAACAGTTTTTAAGCAAAATGATGCAGCACATTCAATGTTATTTAAAACAAGCATGTACATGTTGTTGATCCTTTTTCCCTGAAAAATAGTGTTGTTACCTAAACTTACAATGCATGAATTTGTAAAGAATTGCACGATAAATCCTTTGTCACAGAGTTGACTGATGCTGAGCAGGTTGTGCTTTAATCTATCTACAAGCAAAACATTTTCAATTATAACGTTCTTGGTATTACCAATTATATCTGAGCCTACCACCTTCCTGGGTGTTGTCTCCAAGAGTAACCTTGGCTCCAGTCCTAGACTCTAGCGTAACAAATTGATTGGCATCACCAGTCATATGTCGAGAGCATCCACTATCCAGGTACCACATACTCTCACGAGGCCTTTTGTGAGAGCCCACCTACAAAATTATTAAATGTCCGATATAGGAGCCCAAACAGGTTTGGGTCCCTTCGTATGAAAAGTAGGATGTAATACATGTGTGGTATGCTGTAAATCATGCACCTTTGGTCTCCACACCCAATGTGTACTATGGTGAATACTACAAGTGTGTGAGATGTGTCCTAGCATGCCACATGACAAACATCTAACACATGGAAAAGGATTCCTTAAATGGATTGAGTTATAATGCCTCTTCCTAGGTTTTGGATTTTGATCAAGTGTTGGTGTCATCCTAGTTTTCTTAAATGTATCATTTTGAATTCTCAAGTTAATACTTTTTAAGGCATCATTATCAATCCTCAATTTTTTCTCCATCTCTTTAGAATTCTTAAACTTAGATTCAAGTGATGTGTGTGTGACTTTTAGTGACTCATGCTCTTCAATTAATTCACAATGCTTTTTATTCAACTCATCAAATTCATCAAGTAGAGTCATGTGATTTGAACAATCATAAAATGATCTTTGAGAATAACTTCATGCACTTTTTGTAAATTCAAAAATTCTAATTTCAAGCTATCATGTATTTTCTTAAGTTTCCTATATGATGCATGAATTTATTTTAGAAACTTCAAGAAGTTGATCGTAGGAAAGTTCACATACCTCTTCTTGATCAAGATTATCATTTTCCATTAAGCACAAGTTTGCTGTCTAATCTTCTGGTTCCATCTCCGATGAATCCGATGTAGAATCCGCCCAAAATGCCTTTTGGAGTCTCTTTTTATCTTTTCTAAACTTGGATTTCTCCTCACTCTTTTTCTTGCTTGTATGCGTCTTAAGCGTAGGGCAATCTGCTTTCACGTGTCCTGGCTTTCTGCATTCATAACAAACCACATCAGACGATCCTTTAGGATATTTATTATCCTTACATTTTCTCCAACTTTGATGATGCTTGTGCTTCTTCCTTAGAAAGCTTTTGAATTGCTTTGTGATTAAGGCAAAGTTATCGCTTTCAGACCCGGAAGAGTCAGAGTCTGATTTGTGCGCCTTTAGTGCCACTATTTTCTCTTTCTTTTTCTCATCTGCATCAAGATTTCTTTAATTCAGCCCTTGCTCGTAAGAAATGTGTAAGCCAAGTAAGTTATCAATTGAATAAGTATTTAAATCCTTAGATTCAGTGATTGCAGTGATTTTAGCATCAAAAGACGAAGGCAAACATCTCAAAATCTTGTTCACTTTTTCATAGTTTGAAAGTTATTTTCCTAAGGCATGCAAAGAAGTTACAATTTGAGTGAACCGTGTATACATATCAGAAATTGATTCAGATGGTTTCATACGAAAAAGTTCATAGTCATGCAAGAGAATATTCAAACGAGATTATTTTACCTCATTGGTTCCTTCATAAGTAATGCACAACCTATCCCAAATCTCTTTTCCAGTAGAGCAAGTAGAAACACACATGTAATCCTCAGAATCTAAAGCACAGAAAAAATAGTTCAAACACTTTGCATTAAATTGAGCTAAATCTCTTTCATTGGTAGTCCATTCAGTAAAAGTAATTTTAGTTTTAATTCTGTTAATTTCATGAGAAGGTGGAGAATATCCTTCTTTAATAAGCATCCACATGCGATAGTCAGTTGATTACAAAAAAGTAGACATGCAACTTTTCTAAAAATTAAAAGAGAGGTTGTAAAATAAGGGAGGTCGTGTAATAGAATATACTTCAGTTGTATTACGATTCCCAAAGTTACCCATGGATCAAAATTCAAAAAGTTTTCAAACTTTGTTTTTATAAATCCCGCTCTGATACCACTTGAAAGTTCGTTAGGGATGTTAGGCCCTATGAACTAGTCCCAAGGCTAACCAAGAGGTGGGTGAATTGATATTTTTAAAAATTCTTTAAAACCAAGAACAAATATCACAAATCAAAATCATCACATAAAAACAAGTGCAAAAAATTAAAGTGCGGAAGCAGTAAAAAGAACACAAGGGTTTATAGTGGTTTGGTCAACTTGACCTACGTCCACTCCCCGGAGGTGCCCTTCGAGTATTGCACTACCAACGTGACTCTCCTTTAGCCCCCACAGCTAGGCGGAGAAGCCCTTACAAAATAACTCCTTTTGCCACACCCGGCAAGGTAGAGAACCAAACTCCTTTTGCTTCCTCCTGAAGCAGGGAGAGAACCTCGATCGATTTCTGAATCTTACCTCTCTCTCAACCCTTCCAAGGGAAAGTGACTCTGGGGAAGAAGAAGTGGAACAATGCTTGGAGCAACCCTTGTGAACTCCCTCACAAGTTCCCCCTCATAAGATCCCCTCTCTCTCTCTCCTTTAGGTTTTCTCAGGTCAAGATAGCAGCCAAAGATCCTCAAAAAATGTTGAATAAGAGCACTTAAATAGAAGAGCTTCAGAAGAGCTCAATAATTGCAAGTTTCCGACTTTATCGTCCAGGACGATAATATCGTCATGTATGATCAATTCAAAACACAGACAATCGGCCAGAACATTGCCCTGAAGATGATATGGATGACTGAGAATTTTCTTGATCGTCTAGGCCAATCTAACAATCATCCCCACCCATCAGTTCAAATCAGAGAAAAATCATCCAGAGCATCGCCCTGAAATTGAGCTGGCCGACAGTTATCATCTTGGAATAACTAAGGGTTTTTGAATAGATCGTCCTAGCTGATCCTGCAATCGTCTAGGACGATGTAATCGTATCAATCATCCTTAATTACTTCCTTGATTCTTGGATCAATTTAGGCATAATTGTGTAATATCGTCCAGGCAGATCTCACGATCGTCCTGGCCGATTGCCAAAAATACAGAATACCTAAATTGATCATGGCGGCTATTTCTTTCTTTTTTGAGCATATCTTCTTATCTGATAAATGTATCGTAGAGGATGATCAGTTAATTACGGCTGCCTTAACTAAGAAATCCTGATTAAAACTTCTATTTTGAACTCGATCATCCAGGACGATATACGTATCATCCGGGACGATGTGAGTAAAAATACAAATTCTAAACCTCTCAAGTGTGTGTGTGTAGGGTTACTTAACATCAGTCACTTCAAACATTTACAATTGACTCAAGAAATGGAAAAAAAAAAGAAAATTACAGACTGACTCAACCCTAATCTACCCAATCTTGAGCTGATTCCAATTTTCGTTCGATCTTTGAGTCCTAAACAGTTAGTAGAGTAAAGGCAGTCATATTGTTTGCTATCATCAAAATCATAATTCATGAAACCAAATCTGCAACAGACACCGTTGAGAGATGATTTTGATGCATTTTTATTCTGACAGACTGTAAGGGATCAAAAATGCATTTTGTGGCTATGCATGGCCAGCCGATGGGACTTTGGCACGTCGGCGCTCCATCCGGCTTAGAATAAGCTTTCCAAAATGGGGTCATAATGCCAAATTAGAATACTGGGTGGAAAGTTATTGATGTTCCCACACGATCTCCACGTACTACCCGCCGGATGCCTTCGCAGGTCCGACGATGCGGGTTTTATCACTCAATTAGTGGGGAGCCAACATCGCTAAGGATTCATAGGTCGTGGCGAAGAGCTAGAAAAAAAATAAGGAGATGGCTGGTTAAAAAAAAGGGTGCAACATAAGGACTTCCCAGGAGATCACTCATCCTAATACTACTCTCGCTCAAGCACGCTTAACCATGGAGTTTTGATGGGATCGGTGCACTAGTGCCGGTATGGTCGCACCCGTAGTAATATAGTCTCAAATTATTCTTTAGGTGACACCATGGAGAGATGATTTTTATGCATCTTCATTCTGACAGACCGTAGGGGATAGTAAATGCTTTTTTGGGCTGTGCATAGCTGGCCGATGGGCTTATGGCCATCGGCGCTCCATCTGTCTCAGAATAAGCTTTTCATAATGGGGTCATAATGTTGAATCGGAATCATGGGCGAAAAGAAATTGATATTCCAACACGGTCTCCATGTAGGATCCGTCGGATGCCTTAACGGGTCCCACGATGCAGGTTTCATTGCTCGATGCGCGACGAGCCAACACAGCCAAGGGTTCATAGGCCATGGTGAAGAGCTAGAAAAAAAGGAGATGGCTGGTCAGAAAAAAGTGTGTAACACGATGACTTCCCAAGAGGTCACTCATCCTAGTACTACTCTCACCCAAGCAAGCTTAACTGCAAAGTTTTGATGAGATCCGGTGCACTAGGGCTGGTATGGTCGCACACAAAGTAATATGATCTCAAATTATTATTAAGTTGATACCATGGAGAGATGATTTCGATGCATATTCATTCCAACAAATCATAGGGGATCAAAAATGCATTTTTCGGCTCGGAATAGGCTTTTTAGAATGGGGCCATAATGCCGAATCAGAATCATGGGCGGAAAGTTATTGATGTTCCCACACGGTCGCCACATACGACCCGCTGGATGCCTTTATGGGACTCACGATGCGGGTTTCATCACTCGATGCACGGCGAGCCAACACCGCCAAGCGTTCGTAGGTCGTGGCGAATAGCTAGAAAAAAAAAGAGATGAGTGGTTCTAAAAAGGGAGCAACATAAAATTTCCCAGGAGGTCACCCATCCCAGAACTACTCTCTCCCAAGCATGCTCAACTGTAGAGTTTTGATGGGTTCCGGTGCACTAGTGCTGGTATGGTCGCACCCGTATTAATATGGTCTCAAATTATTTTTAAGTTAACGTCGTGGAGAGATGATTTTGATGCAGCTTCATTCAGACAGACCGTAGGGGATTAAAAATTTATTTTTTGGCTCAGAATAGACATTTTGGAAGGGGGTCATAATGCCGAATCGGAATCCTCGGCAGAAAGTTATTTATGTTCCCACGCGGTCGCCTTGTAGGTCCCACTGGATGTCTTCACAGGACTCACGATGCGGGTTTCATTGCTCGATATACGACGAGCTAACACCACCAAGTGTTCGTAGGCGGTGGCGAAGAGCTAGAAAAATGAGATATGAGTGGTTCAAAAAAAGGGCGCAACACGAGAACTTCCCAGGAGGTCGCCCATCCCAGTACTACTCTTGCCCAAGCATGCTTAACTGCGGAGTTCTGACGGGATCCGGTGCACTAGTGCTGGTATGGTCACACCCATATTAATATGGTCTCAAATTATTCTTAAGTTAACGCTGTGGCGAGATGCTTTTAACGCAGCTTCATTCCTACAAACCGTACGGGATCAAAATTCATTTTTTTGCTGCGCATGGCCTACCGATGGGCCTATGGCAATCGGTGCTCCATCCGGCACAGAATAAGCTTTCTTTAATGGGGTCATAATGCTGAATCTGAATCCTGGGAAAAACATTTTTTATGTTCCTGCGGTGTCTCTACGTAGGACCAGCAGGATGCCTTCACGGGTCCCACAATGCGAGTTTTATCGCTCGATGCACGGTGAGCCAACACCGCCAAAGGCTCATAGGCTGTGGCAAAGAGCTAGGAAAAAAAAGAGATGGTTGTTTAAAAAAAAAGGTGCAACACGAGAACTTTCTAGGTGGTCACCCATCCCAGTACTACCCTCGCCCAAGCACACTTAACTACAGAGTTCTGATGGGATCTGGTGCAGTAGTGCTAGAATGGTCGCATCCATAATAATATGGTCTTAAATTATTTTTAAGTTGACACCGTGGAGAAATGATTTTGACGTACCTTCATTTCGATAGACCGTACGGAATCAAAAATACATTTTTTTGGTCGTGCATGGCCTTTAGAGGCCTATGGCCCATCAGAGCTCCATCCGGTGCAGAATAAGCTTTCTTCAATGGGGTCATAATGCTGAATCTGAATCTTGGGTGAAACGTTTTTGATGTTCCTGTGCGGTCACTATGTAGGACCAGCCGGATGCCTTCACAGGTCCAACGATGCAGGTTTTATCGCTCGATGCACGATGAGCCAACACCGCCAAAGGTTCGTAGGCTGTGGCGAAGAGCTAGGAAAACAAAAATAGATTGCTGGTTAAAAAAAAGGTGCAATACTAGGACTTCCTAGGAGGTCACCCATCCCAGTACTACTCTCGCCCAAGCATGCTTAATTGCGGTGTTCTGATGGGATCCGGTGCACTAGTGCTGGTTTAGTCGCACCCGTAGTAATATGGTCTCAAATTATTCTTAAGCTGACGCCGTGGAGAGATGATTTTTATGCATCTTCATTCCAACAGACCGTAGGGGATTAAAAATGCATTTTTTTCGCTTCTTATGGCCGGCCGATGGGCCTATCGCACATTGGCGCTCCGTCCGGGTCAGAATAAGCTTTCCAGAATGGGGTCATAATGCCGAATCAAAATCCTGGGCTGAAAGTTATTGATGTTCCTGTTCGTTCGCCACGTAGGACCCGTCAGATGCCTTCACGGGTGCCATGATGTGGGTTTCATCACTCGATGCGCGGTGAGCCAACACCTCCATGGGTTTGTAGGCCGTGGTGAAGAGCTAGAAAAAAAATGAGATGGCTGGTTAAACAAAATGGTACAACACGAGAACTTCCCAGGAGGTTGCCCATCCCATTACTACTCTTGCCCAAACATGCTTAACTGTGGAGTTCTGATAGAATCTGGTGCACTACTGCTGGTATGGTCGCACACGTAGTAATATGGACTCAAATTTTTCTTAAGTTGATGCCGTGTAGAGATGATTTTGATGCATCCTCATTTTGATAGACCGTAGGGGATCAAAAATGCATTTTTTTGCCGTGCATGGCCGATCGATGGGCCTATGTCGCATCGGAGCTCCATCCGGCTTGGAATAAGCAATCCATAATGTGTTCATAATGCCGTATCAGAATTCTGGGAAAAATTTATAGATGTTCCCGCGCGGTCGCCACATAAGACCCGTCGGATGCCTTCACGGGTGCCTCGATGCTGGTTTCATCGCTCAATGCGAGGCGAGACAACATCGCCAAGGGTTCGTAGGCCGTGGCAAAGAGCTAGAAAAAAAAAATAAAAGAGATGGCTGGTTAAAAAAGAGGGTGCGACACGAGGACTTCCCAGGAGGTCATCCATCTCAGTACTACTCTCACCCAAGCACGCCTAATTGCGGAGTTCTGATCAGATCTGGTGCACTAGTGCTGGTACAGTCGCACCCATAGTAATATATCTCAAATTACTCTTAAGTTGACTCTGTGAAGAGATGATTTTGAAGCATATTCATTCCGACAGACCTTAGTAGATAAAAAAATACATTTTTTAGTTACGCATGGCTGGCAGATGGGCCTATGACTCATCAGCGCTCCATCTGGAACGGAATAAGTTGTTAGAAATGGGGTCATAATGCCGAATCAGATTCCTAGGCAGAAAGTTATTGATATTCCTGCACGATCACTACGTAGGACCTGCCGGATGCCTTCACGGGTCCCACGATGCTGGTTTCATTGCTCGATGCACGGCAAGACTACACCACCAAGGGTTTGCAGGCTGTGGCGAATAGTTAGAAAAAAAAGAGAGATGGCTGGCTAAAAAAAAGGGTGCAACACGAGCTCTTCCCAAGAGGTCACCCATCCCATTACTACTCTCGCACTAACACGCTTAACTTTGGAGTTCTGGTGGGATCCGGTGTGAAAGTTTGTTAGGGATGTTAAGCCCTTAAGAACTGGGCCAAGATTAACCAATAGAGGGGCTGAATTGGCATTTTAAAAAATCTTCATATAATCAAAGCATAAAACCAAATCAAAATTCACCAGTAAGAAAACAAAATGCAAAAATTAAATACGAAAATAATAAAGGAAAGAACACACCAGATTTATAGTAGTTAGGTCAAACCTTGACCTACGTCCACTCCTTATAGAATCTTCTCCCTCTCTCAAACTTCACCTGTTCCTCACTCCCTTTCAAGCTCTCTCTTCAAGTTTCCCCCAAAAGAACGAAGCTACAATGGCTGCCAAAGACACTTATAAAAGTGGCTTGTCAAAAATTTAAATAAAAGATCTCAAAATGTGTTCATTAATGCAACTTGCCAACTTTATCATCTAGTCCGATATGAATATCATCTTGGCCGATCAGTACAAAATAAGCTCAACCAGCCGGAACGATTTGAGATGATCAAAAGAAAATTGGTTACATCGTCCAGGCCGATACAATATCGTCCTAGCCGATTAGTTTAAATATGAGTACAATTATCCTGAACATCGCTCGGAATAGAGTCTGGCCGTTGTCAATCATCCCGTCCATCATCCCAGCCGATCCTGTGATCGATCGACCCGGCCGATGTGATCATATCAATCAGCCTTAATTACTTTCTATAATTATCAGATTAACTTAGGCATAATTGTGATGCATAATCTAGGCCGATGTATAAGTCATCCTGGCCGATGTCTCAAAATAAAGAATACCTAAATTGATCATGGCAGCATATTCATTCTGATTTGAGTCTATCATCCTAGCCGATACAAGGATCATCCAGGCCGATCGGCTTAATGAAGGGTGCCTTAATGAAGATAATTCCCTAATTAGGGTTACTATTTTTGAACCGATCGTCCAGGCTAATATAAATATCGTCCCGGACAATGTTACCAAAAATAGTAAACTCTAGGGAACAGTTAAAAATTCTTCCAAGGTGTGTATAAGCAAGTTTACAAAGCATTAGGAGCGACACCAAATATAATAGACTCAAGAAAGAAAAACATTACAAGCTGACTCAAACCTAGTCTACCCAATCTTGAGCTGGTTCCAAATTGCAGTTTGATCTTGTGGATCTGAAATGTCAGTAGATAAGGCAGTCGTAGAGAAATAAGAGTGTTTGCTATCATAAAAATTATTATCCATGAAAAAAAGTCTGCAACAATCTCCCCCTTTTTGATGATGACAAATATTACTGGTTGAATTTACAAAAAGAAAACTTTTCTCCTAATATCCCCCTTACTAAAATAAAACTTTAAAAAGTAGGGGAAATTTTTCTCCTAATCTCCCCCTTACTAAAATAAAACTTTAAGAGGTAGGGGAAATCAAATTTTTAAGCTTTTAATTTTTTAAAAGGAAAAAAGATACAAATACAACATTATATTCTCCCCCTTTGACAATATCAAAAAGACAAGGGGCACAAACAATAAAAAAGTTTAAATGACAAAAAATGATCCCTGATCAAGTGAGCACTAAATTAAATATTCTTAAAATGAGAAAGTTACATCTTAATTTTATTCAAAAACTTAGTAAGGAATGGATTGACAATGCATAATCCATAAAAAGGTTAGAAATTCAAAAATTGTTAATCCAAGCTTAAGTTCTTTTAAAGGCTCAAAAACTTTTTAATCCAATATATAAATCAAGGAACAAATTAGAAGAAGAAACACTAATTTTTCAAAAACTCTTTTCATAAAACATATCTAATAGAAGATTAATGCAAAAATTGGTGAATCAAGAATAATGATTTTCAAGATCAAGTATCGAAAATATCAAGGGTTTTCTTAAGCTTTGAGTAAAACAGAAAAAGTAAGCATACTCATTGTGGGCTCATTTTATGCCTCTTGTCAGTTTTTTATGCACTTTGCGCATCTTTTCTTTTGATATACTTTATGTATTTTTCTTAATTTGGCATCATTGCGCATCTTTTAATTTGGCATCATTGGCCACTTTTTCTATTTGGCGTCATTGACCATTTTTTTAATTAAATATGCCACCTTTTCAAAAAATTTTAAATACAAAAGTAAACACATTCTAATGATAAAATGAATTACTTGATTAAGAAAATTATGAGGTAGATTCAACAATTTGCAAAAGAATTCTATGCGATAAATAAAATGTAAGGAGATGAAAAAAAAATAGTTTCAAGATCCAATTTATAATATGATGAAAATTTAAAATTAAAATTAAAATAACATTTTTAATAAAAGAGATAGAGAGACAAAATCATGAGTTTCTTTCCTTTAACTATTTTTGGAGAAATCAACCACAACTTACATAAGAATTTAAGAAAAAAAATAGGAGGTAGGTTTTTCAATACAGGGAAAAAGCCAAAAACCGGCAGTTTTTTCCTGCAGTTACTATGGCTAAACCGTCGGTTATCCTCTTTATCGACGGCTTTGTGGCGGTATTCAAGCCGCCGGTAAAAATGGCGTAGGAAACTAATACCTGTGGTCTATTACCGGCGGTTGTCCGGCGGCTTATACCGCCGGTGACAACAGGATTTTTAACCGGCGATTTTCTGGCCGTCACGCCGCCGGTTAGTTGACCGACAGCTAATCAAAGGTCATATTACCGACGGTCGTCTGGCGGTTAAAGCGGGGGTCGTGTGTTTGCTAAACCGCCGGCAAGCGCCGATAGACCGCCGGTTAAATTACCGTTGGTACCCGGCGGTTGAAGCCGTCGGTATTACCGACGGTGTACACCACCGGACGTCCACAGTAACACCGCCGGCAACCATCGGTAACCGCCAGTTAAACACTGGTGGTGTAATGACATTACCGGAGGTTTAGTATTGTCCGTCCAGTATCGTAGTTTCCGGCGGCCAAACCGCTGGTAAGCCGCCGGAAACCTGTAGCACCTGCAAAAAAAAAATTGACAGCATTCCCTCTATTTGAGGGAGGTTCACCCTAAAGTTTAAACCTGCAGAAAAAGCAATACATTTTGTGCAACACGCCGCTCTATTCATCAGAACCATAAATTCTAAATACAATCACAAGTTTCAATTTCACAAGATTACAATCATCAAACATAAAGGTTACAATCACAAGTTCACAAGTTTGTTCATCATAAGGTTACAATCACAAGTTCACAAGTTCTAAATACAATCATCAAACATAAAAAATATCTAATCCTCGGTTGTATCCTCACTTTCTGCAGATGGCTTCTCCTCTTGCTCCTTCTTCCTTTGATTTTCAGCTCTGTAGGATTGCAACTCTGCTTGCATTTCATTATGAACCCTTCTCATCTCTTCAATCTCTCTACTCAGCGCTGTAACCTCTCGCTTACAGATTCTTCAGCTCCACCTGGATCATGAAATGCAGAGGTGGATGAACTTCCCTCAATAGCAAAAGCCTGTGAACCCATACCATATACCCTTCCCCTATGTCTTCCACCAACAACTTTTAACCATGTATGATACTCAGAAATATGGGTCGATCCTGAAGATGATCCCTCGCCAGTGGACTGCCGACTTTCTCTAGCTCATACGAAATTATCCTGCGAGTTACAATTACTTTTACTAAAATAAATTTTTATTCTAAAACTCCAAAAAATTTTACTCACATGAGCCATCTTAGACTTCTCATCAACCCACTGATGGTCAGCTTGATGTTGATGAGTTCTTGTATGCAACTCTAGTGGTGTTGGCTCCCGACCAAGGGACTGTTTCTGAAAATTTAAGAAATAGTTATAATAACATAAATATATGTAATAAACTAATTCAAAACACTTACCAGGTGACGCCTATGTTCCGTATGAGGTACAGATCCACCAGTATGAAGAGAGCTTCCTAAACCGACATAGTCAAAGGCTCTGTTCTGTTTATTCTGCTCTCTCATTTTTATAAACTCAGGGGTTTCCCAAGCACTACTCAAATCAGCCCAAATGCCCTGTCCAATCCAATTAGGACGCTGCCCGGACTTTCTAATGTCTGGTGAAATACGAAGACTTCCCAGGAGATCACCCATCCTAATACTATTCTCGCCCAAGCACGCTTAACTACGGAGTTCTGATGGGATCCGATGCACTTGTGTTGGTATGGTCACACCCGTAGTAATATAGTCTCAAATTATTCTTAAGTTGACACAGTGGAGAGATGATTTTGACGCATCTTCATTCCGAGAGACCGTATGGGAACAAAAATGCTTTTTTTTTTCTGCTCTTGGCTGGCCGTAGGGCCCTTGGCCAATGGCACTCCATCCGGCTCAAAATAAGGTTTCCAAAATGCGGTCATAATGCCGAATCGGAATCATGGGTGGAAATTTATTGATGTTCCTGCTCGGTCACCACATTGGACCCACCGGATTCCTTCACGGGTCCCATGATGCGGGTTTCATGGCTTGATGTACGGCGAGCCAACACTGCCAAGGGTTCGTAGGCCACGTCGAGGAGTTAGAAAAAAAAAAAAGAGATTGCTGGTTAAAAAAGGGTGCAACACGAGGACTTTCCAAGAGGTCTCCCATCCCAGTACTACTATCGCCCAAGGATGCTTAACTACAGAGTTCTTAAGTTAACATTGTGGAGAGATGATTTTGATGCACCTTCATTCCAATGGACTGTAGAGGATCAAAAATTCATTTTTTGTTGTGCATGGCCGGCCGATCGTCCTGTGTCACTATAGCGCTCCATCTGGCTCGAAATAAGATTTCCGGAATGGGGCCATAATGCCGGATCTCATTCCTGGGCAAAAATTTATTGATGTTCCCGTGCAGTCGCCATATAGGACCACCTGGATGCCTTCAAGGATTCCATGATGCGGGTTTCATCACTTGATGCACGGTGAGCTAACACCGCCAAGGTTTCGTAGGCCGTGGCGAAGAGCTATAGACAACAGCGCTCCATCCGGCTATGAATAAGCTTTCTAGAATCTGGTCATAATGCCTAATCAGAATCCTACATGGAAAATTATTGATATTCTCGTGTGGTCGCCAGATAGGACCCACCGGATGCCTTCACGGGTCCCATGATGCCGTTTTCATCGCACGATGGGCAGAGAGACAACACAGCCAAGGGTTTGTAGGCCATGGCGAAGAGCTAGAAAAAAAAATTGGCTGGTTAAAAAAAGTGTGCAATACGAGGACTTCACAAGAGGTCACCCATCCTAGTACTACTCTCGCACAAGCACGCTTAACTGTGATGTTTTGATGGGATCCGGTACACTAGTGTTGTTATGGTCGCAACCATAATAATATGGTCTCAAAATATTCTTAAGTTGACGCCGTAGAGAGATGATTTTGACGCATCATCATTCTGACGGACTGTAGGGGATCAAAAATGCATTTTTTTACTGTGCATGGCTAGCCGATGGGTCTATAGCGCTTCGGTGCTCCATCCAGCTCGGAATAAACTTTTCGGAATGGGGACATAATGCCGAATGAGAATCCTAGGCAGAAAGTTATTAATTTTCCTGCGCTGTCGCCACATAGGACCCACCACCTGCCTTCAATGGTCACACGATGTGGGTTTCATCGCTCAATACACGACGAGCCAACACTTGCAACAGTTCATAGGCCGTGGTGAAATGCTAGAAAAAAGAAGAGATGGGTGGTTAAAAAAAAGGGTGCAATATCGGGACTTCCCAGGAGATCATCCATCCCAGTACTATTGTCGCCCAAGCACGCTTAATTGTGGAGTTTTGATGGGATCCGGTGCACTAGTGCTAGTATGGTCACACCTATAGTAATATGGTTGCAAATTATTCCTAAGTTGAAACCTTGGAGAGATGATTTTGACTCATCTTCATTCTGATAGACCGTAAAAGATCAAAAATGCATTATTTGGATACGTTTGGCCGGCCGGTGGGCATATGTCCATCGACGCTCCATCAGGATTGGAATAAGCTTTCCAAAATGGGGTCATAATGCCTAATCGGAATCCTCGGAGAAAAGTTATTTATATTTCCGCGCAGTCGCCACATAGAACCCGCCGGATGCCTTCATGGGTCCCACGATGCGAGTTTCATCGCTTGATGCACGGCGAGCCAACACCAACAAGGGTTCGTAGGCCTTGGCTTGGAGCTAAATAAAAAAAAAAAAGGAGAAATGGCTGGTTAAATAAAAGGGTGCAACATGAGGACTTCCCCTAGGAGGTCACCCATCCCAGTACTACTCTCACCCAAGCATGCTTAACTGTGGAGTTCTAAAGGGATCCGATGTAGTAGTGCTGGTTTGGTCACACCGGTAGTAATATGGTCACAAATTATTCTTAAGTTGAAGCTGTGGAGAGATGATTTTGATGCACCTTCAATCCGACAGATCGCAGGGGATCAAAAATACATTTTTTGGCTGCGCATGGCCAACCGATGGGTTTAAGGCCAACGGTGCTCCATCCAACTCAAAATAAGCTTTTCGGAATGCGTTTATGATGCCAAATAAGAATCCTAAGCGAAACATTTGTGAAGTTCCTGCGCGGTCTCCACGTAGGACCCACCGGATGCCTTCACAAGTCCAACGATATAGGTTTCATCGCTCAATACGTGGCAAGCCAACATTTGCAAGGGTTCGTAGGCCGTGGTAAGGAGCTAGAAAAAAAGAGATGGCTGGTTAAAAAAGGGTGCAACACGAAGACTTCCCAGAAGGTCAACAATCATAGTACTACTCTCTCCCAAGCACGCTTAACTGCGGAGTTCTAATAGGATCCTATGCGCTAGTGCTGGTATGGTCGCACCCATAGTAATATGGTCTCAAATTATTCTGATTTAGACACATCTTCATTCTGACAGACCGTAGGGGATCAAAAATGCATTTTTCCCTAGGTATGGCTGACCGATGGGCCAATGGCCCATCGGCGTTCCATCCGGCTCTGAATAAGCTTTCCGGAATAAGGTCATAATGCTAAATCAAAATCCTAGCGGGAAAGTTATTGATGTTCCCGCGTAGTCGTCATGTAGGACCTGATGGATGCCTTCACGGGTGCCACGATGTGGGTTTCATCGCTCGATGAGCGGCGAGCCAACATCGCTAAGGGTTTGTAGGCCGTGGCGAAGAGCTAGAAAAAAAAAAAGATGGCTGATTAAAAAAAAAGGTGTAACACGAGGACTTCCCAGGATGTCACCAATCCCAGTACTACTCTCACCCAAGCATGCTTAACTATGGAGTTCTAATGGGATCTGGTGCACTAGTGCTGGTATGATCGCACCCATAGTAATATGGTCTCAAATTATTCTTAAGTTGATGCCGTGGAGAGATGATTTTGAGGCATCTTTATTCGGTGGGGTATAATCGCAACCATAGGGGTTCAAAAATTCATTTTATGACTGTGCATAGCCGGCCGACGAGCATATGGCCAACGACGCTCCATCCGGCTCGGAATAAGCTTTCCGGAATGCGTTCAAAATGCCAAAATGGAATTCGGGGTGAAATGTTATTTATGTTCCCGAGCGGTCTCCATATAGGACCCGCTGGATGCCTTCACGGGTCCCATGATTCGGGTTTCATTGCTCGATGCACGGCGAACCAACACCACCAAGGGCTCGTAGGCCTTGGCGAAGAGCTATAAAAAAATATAGATTGCTGGTTAAAAAAAGGGTGCAATATGAGGACTTCCCAGGAGATCACCCATCCTAGTACTACTTTCACCCAAACATGCTTAACTACGGAGTTCTGATGGGATCCAGTGCACTAGTGCTGGTATGGTCACAACCATAGTAATATGGTCTCTAATTATTATTAAGTTGATGCCGTGGAGAGATGATTTTGACACATCTTCATTTCGACAGACCGTAGGAGATCAAAATTACATTTTTTGGCTGCGCGTGGGCGGTCGATCGGCCTATGGAACTTCGGTACTCCATCTGGCTCAAAATAAGCTTTCTGAAATGGGGGTATAATGCCAAATAAGAATCCTGGGAGGAAAGTTATTTTTGCTCCCGCACGGTCACAACCTAAGACCCGCTGGATGCCTTCACGGGTCCCACGATGCTGGTTTCATTACTCGATGCGCCGTGAGCCAAAACCACCAAGGGTTCAAAGGCCGTGGCATGGAGCTAGGAAAAAAAAGAGATGGCTGGATAAAAAAGGGTGCAACACGAGGACTTTCCAGAAGGTCACCTTTCTCAATAATACTCTCGCGCAAGCACGCTTAACTGCCAAGTTCTGATGGGATCCGGTGCACTAGTGTTGGTATGGTCACACCCGTGGTAATATGGTCTCAAATTACTCTTATGTTGACGCCGTTGAGAGATGATTTTGACGTATATTCATTCTGATAAATCGTAGGGGATCAAAAATGCATTTTTTGGCTACGCTTGGCCGGCCGATGGGCCTATGGCCAATGGCGCTCCATCAGGCTTGGATTAAGATTTTTGGAATGCGGTCATAATGCCGAATCAGAATACTGGGTGAAAATTTATTGATGTTCTCATTTGGTCGACGCATAAGTCCCGCTAGATGCCTTTACGGGTCCCATGATGCGGGTTTTATCGTTCAATGCACGGCGAGCCAACACCGCCAATAGCTCATAGGCCATGGCGAAGAGCTACAAAAAAAAAACAGAGATGGATGGTTAAAAAGAAGGGTGTAATATGAGGACTTCCTAGGAGGTCACCCATCCTAATACTACTATCTCCCAAACATGCTTAACTACGGAGTTTTGATGGGATCCGACTTTTACTGGTACTGTCACACTTATAGTAATATGGTATCAAATTATTCTTAAGTTAATGCTGTGGAGAGATGATTTTGACGCATCTTCATTCTGACAAACCGTAGGGGATCAAAAATGCATTTTTTTGCTACGCATGGCTGGCTGATGGGCCTATAGTACTTCAGCACTCCATTCAGCTCGGAATAAGCTTTCCGGAATGAGGTCATAATGCAAATTAGAATGCTGGGCAGAAAGTTATTGATGTTCACACGCGGTCGCTACATAGGACTCATCGGATGCCTTCAAGGGTCCCACAATGCCGGTTTCATTGCTCAATGTGTGGCACGCCTACATCGCCAAGGGTTCATAGGACATAAAGAAGAGCTATGGCCAATGGCGCTCCATCCGACTTGGAATAAGCTTTCTGGAATGAGGTCATAATGCCGATTCAGAATCCTGGAAGGAAAATTATTAATGTTACTAGCGCGGTCGCCACATAGGACCCACCGGATGCCTTCATGGGTCCCACGATGCCGGTTTTATCGCTCGAAGCACGGCGAGACAACAACGCAAAGGGTTCGTATGCCATGGCAAAGAGCTAGAAAAATAAAGCTAGTTAAAAAAAAGAGTGCAATACGTGGACTTTCGGTGCATTAATGCTGGTAAGGTCGCACTCATTGTAATATGGTCTCAAATTATTCTTAAGTTGATGCCGTGGAGAGATAATTTTGACGCATCTTCTTTCCAACGGACCGTAGGGGATTAAAAATGCATTTCTTTTATTGCGCATGACCCGCCGATGGGCCTATGAAGCTTCATCTAGCTCGGAATAAGCTTTCCGGAATGGGGATATAATGTCGAATTAAAATCCTGGGCAGAAAGTTATTGATGATTCTGCGCGATCGCCACATAGGACACACCAGATGCCTTTAAGGGTCGCATGATGCGGGTTTCATCGCTCGATGCGCAGCGAGCCAACACCGCCAAGGGTTTGTAGGCCGTGGCGAAGAGATAGAAAAATTAAGTAACCCTACACACACACACTTGAGAGATTTAGAACTTGTGTTTTTACTCACATCGGCCCGGACGATCGAGTTCAAAATAGAATATCTAATCAGGATTTCTTAGTTAAGGCAGTCGTAATTAACTGATCGGCATGGACGATACCTGTATTGGCCAGGATGATATGCTCAAAACAGAAAGGAATTGCCACCATGCTCAATTTAAATATTCTATATTTTTGGAAATCGACCAGGACGATTATTTGATCGGCCTGGACGATATTGTATTATTATGCCTAAATTGATCCGAAAATAATGGGAGTAATTAAGGATGATTGATATGATCACATCATCCTAGACGATCACAAGATCGGCCTGGAAGATCCATTCAAAAACCCTTGGTTACTGCTGGCCGATTTGGATCGGACAGCTCAAATTCAGGGCGATGCTCTGGACAATTTTCCTCTGATTTGAACTAATCAGCCAGGACAATCGTGAGATCGTCTGGGACGATCAAGCAAATTTTCAATCGCCCAATTTGCATTCAGGGCGATGCTCTGGCCGATCTTATGAGATTTGTACTGATCGGCCAGGACGATTTCCATATCGTCCTGGACGATAAAGTCGGTAACTTGCAATTAATGAGCCCCTTTGAAGCTATTATATTTAAGAGTTCTTGTTCAACATTTTTTAACATCCTTGGCTACTATCTTCACCTGAGAAAACCTAAAGGAGAGAGAGAGAGGGAAAGACAGAGAGAGGATCTTATGAGGGGGAGCTTGTGAGGGGATTCACAAGGGTTGCTCCAAGCATTATTCTACTTCTTCTTCCCTAGAGTCTCTTGTCCATGGAAGGGTTAGGAGAGGTAAGTTTCAGCAAGTGATCGTGGTTCTCTTCCTGCTTCAAGACGAAGCAAAAGGAGTTGGGTTCTCTGCCTTGCCGTGTGTGGCAAAAAGGAGGTATTTTTATGAGGGCTTCTCCGCCTAGCTGTGGGGGCTAAAGGAGAGTCACGTTGGTAGTGCAATACTCGGAGGGCTCCTCCGGGGAGTGGACGTAGGTTGAGTTGACCGAACAACTATAAACCCTTGTGTTCTTGTTTTTACTGCTTCCACATTTATTTTCTTTCACACTTGTTTTTGTGGTGATTTGATTTGTGAGAATCGTTCTTTTTGCTTAAAGAAATTTTTAAATAGTAATTCACCCCCTTCTCTTGGTTAGCCTCAGGCCAGTTCTATAGGGCTTAACATCCCTGACGAACTTTCAATATGGTCTGAAATTATTCTTAAGTTGATGATGTGGAGAGATAATTTTGATGCATCTTCAATCTGACAGTCCCTAAGGGTTCAAAAAAGCATTTCTTTGCTACGCATGGCTGGCCTATGGGCCTATTACCCATCTGCGCTCCATCTGGCTTAGAATTAGCTTTGCAGAATGGGGTCATAATGCCAAATCAAAATCATGGATGGAATGTTATTGATGTTCCCATGCATTCACCACATAGGACCTTCCGGATGCCTTCACGGGACCCATGATGCGGGTTTCATCGCTCGATGCGCGATGAGCCAACACCCCCAAGGGTTCATAGGTCATGGCAGAGAGCTAGAAAAAAAAAAGAGATGCCTGGTTAAATAAAAGGGTGCATTACGAGGACTTCCCAGGAGGTCACCCATCCCAGTACTACTCTCACCCAAGCACGCTTAACTACAAAATTCTAAAGGGATCTGATGCACTAGTGCTGGTATGGTCGCACCCATCGTAATAGGGTCTCAAATTATACATAAGTTGATGCCGTGGAGAGATGATTTTGACGCATCTTCGTTCTAAAAGACCGTAAGGGATCAAAAATGCATTTTTTTGCATTTAGCCAGTCGATGGGCCTATGGTCCATCGGTGCTCCATCAGTCTCTGAATGAGCTTCCCAGAATGGGTTCATAATTTCGAATCAAAATTCTAGGGGAAAAGTTATTGATGTTCCAGTGAGGTTGCCACGTAGGACCCATCGGATGCATTCACGGGTGCCACGATGTGGGTTTCATTGCTTGATGTGCGGCGAGGCAACACCACCAAGGGTTCGTAGGCTGTGGAAAAGAGCTAGCAAAAAAAAAGAGATGGCTGGTTATAAAAAAAGGGTACAACACGAGAACTTCCCAAGAGGTCACCTATCCCAGTACTACTCTCGCCCTAGCATGCTTTACTATGAAGTTTTGATAGGATCCAGTGCGCTAAAATTGGAATGGTCGTACCCGTAATAATATGGTCTCAAATTATTCTTAAGTTGACTCTATGGAGAGATGATTTTGATGAATCTTCATTCCAACAGACCGTATGGGATAAAAAAAATGCATTTTTTAGCTGCGCATCGCCCGCCGATGAGTCTATAGCCATCAGCGCTCCATCCGGCTCAAAATAAGCTTTCTGAAATTGGGTCATAATGCCGAATCAGAATCTTGAGAAGAAAGTTATTGATGCTCCCTTGCGGTCGATACACGACGAGCAAACACCGCCAAGGGTTCGTATGCAGTGGCGAAGAGCTAGTAAAAAAGATGACTGGTTAAAAAAAAGGGTGCAACATGAGAACTTCCCTGGAGGTCACCCATCCCAGTACTACTCTCGCCCAAGCACGCTTAATTATGTTGTTCTGATGGGATCCGGTGCACTAGTGCTGGAATTGTCGCACCCGTAGTAATATGGTAACAAATTATTCTTATGTAGACACCGTGGAGTGATGATATTGACGCATCTTCATTCTGACAAACTGTAGGGGATCCAAATGCATTTTTTGGCTGCGTATGGCCGGCCGATGGGCCTATGGCCAACAGTGCTCCATCCAGCTTGGAATAAGCTTTTCGGAATGCGGTCATAATGCCGAATCAGAATCTTGGGAGAAATTTATTGATTTTCCATTGCGGTCGCCACATAGGAACCGGTGATGCCTTCATGGGTCCCACGATGTGGGTTTCATCGCTCGATGCACGGCGAGCAACACCGCCAAGGGTTCGTAGGCTGTGGCAAAGAGCTAGAATAAAAAAGAGATGACTGCTAAAAAAAAGGGCAAAACCCGAGAACTTCCCAGGAGGTCACCCGTCCCAATACTACTCTCGCCCAAGCACGCTTAACTGCAAAGTTTTGATTGGATTCAGTGCACTAGTCCTGGTATGGTCGCACCTGCAAATAATATGGTCTCAAATTATTCTTAAGTTGACATCGTGGAGAGTTGATTTTGACGCATCTTCATTCCGACAGACCGTAGGGGATTAAAAAAGCATTTTTCGGCTATGCATGGCCAGCCGAATTGCCTATGGCTATTAAGGCTCCATTTGTCTTGGAATAAGCTTTCCAGAATGGGGTCATAAGGCTGAATCCAAATCCTGGGAGGAAAGTTATTGATGTTCCCGCATGACCGCCACATAGGACCCGCTGGATACCTTCATCGGTCCCACATTGCAGGTTTCATCACTTGATGCTCGGTGAGCCAACACCGCCAAAGGTTCATTGGCCATGGCGAAGAGCTAGATAAAAAAAAGAGATTGCTGGTTAAAAAAAATGGGTGTAACATGAGGACTTCGCAGGAGGTAACCCATCCTGGTACTACTCTCGCCCACGCATGCTTAACTGCGGAGTTCTGATGGGATTCGGTGTACTCGTGCTGGTATAGTCACACCCGTAGTAATATGATCTCAAATTATTCTTAAGTTGACGCCGTGGAGAGATGATTTTTACGCATCTTCATTACAACAGACCATAGGGGATCAAAAATGCATTTTTTGGCTGCGCATGGCCGGCTGATGGACCTATGGCCTTCGGCGCTCCAGCTGGCTCGGAAAAAGCTTTCCAGAATGATGTCATAATGCCAAATCAAAATCCTAAGGGGAAAGTTATTGATGTTCCCGGTGGTCACCGCATACAACCCGTCGGATGCCTTCAATAGTCCCACGATGCGGGTTTCAACACTTGATGCGTGACGAGCCAACACCGCCAAGGGTTCATAGGCCGTGGAAAAGAGCTAGAAAAAAAGAGATGTCTGGTTAAAAAAAATGGTGTAACATGAGGACTTCCCAGGAGGTCACCCATCCTAGTACTACTCTCGCCCAAGCATGCTTAGCTATGGAGTTCTGATGGGATTCAATTCACTTGTGCTGGTATGGTCAAACTCGTAGTAATATGGTCTCAAATTATTCTTAAGTTGACGTCATGGAGAGATGATTTTAAAGCATCATCATTCCGAGAGACCGTGGGGGATCAAAAATGGATTTTTTGGCTACGCATGGCCGACCGATGGGCCTATGGTGTTTCGTTCTTCCATCTGGCTCGGAATAAGATTTCCGGAATGGGGTCATAATGTCGAATATGAATCCTTGGTGAAACATTATTGATGTTCCCCCACAGTCACCACATAGGACACGCTGGAAGCCTTCATGGGTCCCACGATGCGAGTTTCATCGCTCAATGCACGACGAGCCAACACTACCAAGGGTTCGTAGGCCGTGGCGTAGACCTAAAACGAAAAAAGAGATGACTGGTTCAAAAAAGGGTGCAACCAGAGAACTTCAAGTAGGTCACCCATCCCAGCACTACTCTCGCCCAAGCATGCTTAACCGTGAAGTTCTAATGCGATACGGTGCACTAGTGCTGGTATGGTCGCAACCGCAGTAATATGGTCTCAAATTATTCTTAAGTTGACGTCGTGGAAAGATGATTTTGATGATTCTTCATTCCGAGAGATCGTAGGGGATCTAAAATGAATTTTTTAGCTGCGCATGGCTGGCCGATGGGCCTATGGCCATCGGCGCTCCATCCAGCTTTTAATAAGCTTTCTAGAATGAAGTCGTAATGCTGAATCAGAATCCTGGGCGGAAAGTTATGGATGTTTTCGTGCGGTCGCCACATAGGACCCGTCGGTTGCCTTCACGTGTCCCACGATACACGGTGAGCCAACACCACTAAGGTTCATTGGCCGTGGCGAAGAGCTAGGGAAAAAAAAAGAGATGGCTGGTTAAAAAAAAAAGGGTGCAAGACTACGACTTCCCAGGAGGTCACCCGTCTCAGTACTACACTCGCCCAAGCACTCTTAACGGTGAAGTTCTAATGGGATCAGGTGAACTTTTGCCAGTATGGTCAAACTCGTAGTAATATGGTCTCAAATTATTCTTAAGTTGAAGTCGTGGAGAGATGATTTTGACGTGTCTTCATTCTAACAGACCGTAGGAGATCAAAAATACATTTTTTTGCTGCGCATGGCCGGCCGATGGGCCTATGGCTCATTGGCGCGCCATCTGGCTCAGAAAAGCTTTTTAGGATGGGGTCATAATGGCGAATCAAAATCCTAGGGGGGAAGTTATTAATCTTCCCGCACGGTCGCACATAGAACCAGCCGGATGCCTTCACAGGTCCCACAATGCGGGTTTCATCGCTCGATGCACGGCGATCCAACACGGACAAGGGTTCGTAGGCCATGGCGAAGAGCTAAAAAAAAAAAGCGGTGGCTAGTTAAGAAAAAGGGTACAACACAACTTCCTAGGAGGTCACCCATCCCAGTACTACTCTCGCCCAAGCACGCTTACCTATAGAGTTCTGATGGGATCCGATGCACCAGTGATGGTATTATCGCACCAGTAGTAATATGGTCTCAAATTATTCTTAAGTTGACGTCGTGGATTGAAGATTTTGATGCATCTTCATTCCGACAGACCGTAGGGGATCAAAATTGCATTTTTCTACTACACATGGCTGGCCGATGGGCATATGGCGCATCGGCGCTCCATCTGTGTCGGACTAACTTTTTCAGAATGGGGTCATAATGCTGAATTGGAATCCTGCGAGGAAAGTTATTAATGTTACCGCGTGGTCGGCACATAGGACACATTAGATGCCTTCACGGGCCCCACGATGAGGGTTTCATCGCTCGATGCTCGGCGAGCCAACACAGCCAGAGGTTCGTAGGCTTTGGCGAAGAGCTAGAAAAAAAAAGAGATGGTTATTTAAAAAAAAGGGTGAAAAATGAGGGCTTCTCAGGAGGTCACCCATCCCAGTACTACCCTCGCCCAAGCACTCTTAACTGTGAAGTTCTGAATGGATCCGGTGCACTAGTGCTGGTATAGTCACTCCCACAGTAATGTGGTCTCAAGTTATTTTTAAGTGGAAGCCGTGGAGAGATGATTTTGATGCATCTTCATTCTAACAGATTATAAGGGATCAAAAATGCATTTTTTTGGCTATGCATGGAGGCCGATAGTTCTACGGCCATCGACATTCCATCCTTCTCAGAATAAGCTTTTTGGAATGGGGTCATAATGCCAAATCAAAATCCTGGGTGGAAAGTTATTCATGCTCCCGCGTGATTACCACATTGGACCCGCTGGATGCCTTCACGGGTCCCACGATGCTGGTTTCATGGCTCTTTGCGTGGCGAGCCAACACCGCCAAAGGTTTGCAGGCCTTGGGGAACAGCTAGAAAAAAAGAGATGGTTGGTTAAAAAAAGGGTGCAACACGATCACTTCCAAGGAGGTCACCCATCTCAATACTACTCTCGCCCAAGCACACTTAACTGCGGAGTTCTGATGGGATCCGATGCACTAATGGTGGTATGGTTGCACCCGTAGTAATATGGTCTCAAATTATTCTTAAGTTGACAATGTGAAGAGATAATTTTGATGCATCTTCATTCTGATATATTGTAGGGGATCACAAATGTATTTTTTGGCTGCGCATGGCCGGTCTATGGGCCTATAGCACATCATCACTCCATCCGGATCAGAATAAGCTTTCCAGAATGGGGTCATAATGTCGAATCAGAATCCTGGCCGAAGAGTTATTGATGTTCCTGTACGGTTGCCACATATGACCCACCGGATGCCTTCACGGGTCCCACGATGCATGTTTCATTTCTAGATGCACGGCATGGAAGTTCATTAGGGATGTTAGGCCCTATGAACTAGCCCAATACTAATTAAAAGATAGAGGTAAATTGGTATTTTATGAATCTTTAAAACAAAAAATAAAATAAACCAAAATCACCATAAAGAAATCAACGATGCAGAAATTAAATGCGGAAGTAATAAAGGATAGAACACACTTGATTTATAGTTGTTCGGTCAAACCTTGACCTACATCCACTCCTTGAAGGAACCCTCCAATTATTGCACTACAAAAGTGTCTATCCTTTAGCCCCGACAGCTAGGCGGAGAAGCCCTTACAAAATTATTTCCACCTTCCCCAGTGCGGCGGAGTCGCCGGGTCCTTTGACACCAAAGAGATCTTCTTCTTTGGTGAACTTCCCACAAGATAAGCTTTGAATCCGACGGTATTAAGGTGCAACCCTACCGGAGCAACCGTGTGGAATCCCCCTCCACACTCCCTTGATCCCCCCCCCCCCTCACAGGAATTTAATCGTCCAATCAAGTCATAATTGTTTTCCTTAAATTCAAGATTAATTTAGGAAAAATTATCCTGGATCGTCCTAAATAATATTTTATAATCCTGGATGATCCCCTGGACAATGTCCAAAAATAAGTAATTCCTAAATAGATCTGGCGACAGATTTATTCTCTTTTGAACCTACCATCCCGGCCAATACAAAATCAACCAGGATGATGTTTTTTCGTAATGACAGCTATTTTAATGAGGATGTCCTAATCAGGGTTTCTACTTTTGAACCGATCGTCAAGGTTGATATAAAATCATCCCAAACGATGTTACCAAAAATAGTAAACTCTAGCGAATAGTTAGAAATCTTCCAAGTTATAAAGCATCAGGAGCCACACCAAATAAAATAGACTCAGGAAAGAAAAAAGGGTACAAACAGATTCAGACCTAGTCTACCCATTCTTAAGCTAGTTCTAAATTGCAGTCTGATCGTGTGGACCTGAAATATCAGAAGATAAGGTAGACGTAGAGAAATAAAAGTGTTTCAATGATCAAAATCATAAACCAGAAAATTGATCCACAACAATCTCCCCCTTTTTGATGATGACAAATATTGCTATTAGAATTTTCAAAGAAAAAAATATTTTCTCCTAATCTCCCCCACGCTAGAATAAAACATTTAAAAATAGGGGAGATAAAAAAAAATTTGTTTTTAATTTTTTAAAGAGAAAAAAGATACATATACAATAACAACAATACGTTCTCCCCCTTTGACATTATCAAAAAGAGAAGGGACACAAACAATAAGAACAAAATGATTAAAAGATAAAAATAATTCCTGATCTAGTGAACAGAATAAATATTCTTAAAATGAGAAAGATACATCTTGATTTTATTTAAAAGCTTAGTATAATTGTATTGACAACGCATAGCCCAGAAAAGGTTAGAAATTTAGAATTTGATAATTCAAACTCTAGTTCTTTTAAAGGATTAAAAACCTTTTAATTCAATATCTAATCATGAAATAAATTATAGAAAGAAACAACCATTTTTCAAAACTCCTACCATAAAATATATCTAATAGAAGATTAATGTAGGAATTGTTGAATCAGGAATCATGATTTTCAAACTCAAGCATCAAAAATATAAAGGGTTTTCTTAAGCTTTTAAGAAGTGCAAGAATGGTAAGCATTAAATTTTGTTGTCTCATCTTATGCCTCTTGTCAATTTGAATGGCGCTCTTTGCGCATCTTTTGATTTTTGATACACTTCTGTGTATATTTTTCAATTTGGCGTCTTTGCGCATCTTTTATTTTTGGCATCATTGGCCAATTTTTTTTAATATGTTACCTTTATGAAATCTTAAAAATAAAAGTAAAACCATCTTATTGACAAAGTGAATTCTTGATTAAGAAAATTATGAGTTAGATTCAACAACTTGCAAAATATCCCTATGAGATAAAAAATGTAGGGAGATAAAAATTTTAGTTTCAAAGACTAATTTAAAATATGAAAAATATTTTAAATCAAAAGTAGAATAACCTCTTTTAAGAAATAGAGATTGAGAGTCAAAAACATGAGTTTCCTTCTTTTGACTGTTTTTAGAGAAGTCAATCACAACATATCAAAGATCTCAAGAAAAAACATGAAGTAAATTTTTCATTTTTAGAAAAGTGAAAGTGTGTGTTGATCAGAGAAAAAATTTCACTAAACAAGAAAAAAAATTCAAAGAATAAATAAAAACAAAAACATAAAATAAAACCAAAAATAAAATAAATGAAAACACTGAAAATAACAAAAAAAACAAAACACAACACAAAAACACAAACAAGGCTTTTAACCATTATCTTTCTCCTGGTCCAAAGCTTCAAAAACCGGGTCTGTCCAAGAGATTTTTTCCTTTTCATTATTTCCCCAGTTTAAAATTTGCTTCACTTTACCCTTTTCTTTTGCTGGAAGAATTCGTAGATTAGGGAACTAATTTTTCATATGTCAAGGCTTCCTACAACGAAAGCAAATAACGTCAGAAGAAATATTAACATCCTTACCTTTTTTACCTTTATTCCTCTTTTGTTGATGTTTATGCTTTGGTGAGCTTTTTGATTTGCTTGACAAGTCATTGCATTCGTCACCAACAAAGCTATCTTTTTCCGTATCTTCAGCTTTTAGAACGATCGTTTCACCTACATCCAGAAGTCTTTGACCCAAACTTTGCTCGTAGGTAATGAGTGAGCCAATCAAATTATCAATAGAATATTCATTCAAATCTTTTAATTCACAAATAGCAATTACTTTAGCATCAAACTTATCCAGTAGACAACGAAGAATTTTGTTAACTTTTCAAAATTTTAAAATTCTTTTCCTAAAGCATGCAATGATGTTATAATTTGAATAAACCTAGTATATATGTCTAAGATCATCTCATAAGGTTTAACAAAAAATAGTTCATAATCATGCATTAACATATTCAACTTGGATTGCTTGATTTAATTAGTGCCTTCGTATATGGTGTGTAGTTTATCCCAAACATCCTTACCATTAGTGCACGTGGATACTAATATAAAATCTTCAAAATTTAAGCCGAAAGAAGAAGACGACAAAAAAAATTTCATCCGGTGAGCATCAGGGTGTGACACCTGAACCACGGGTTTAGGGATCCACCGCTGAAAGGTCCAGAATTGAGCATTGAGTTATTCTTCCATGTTCCATTGATTAAAAGGAATATTAGTTTTAACTCCATTTATAATACATGACAGTGATGAATAACCAGTTAAAATCATATGTCACATGCCAAAATCAATCGATTGCAAGAAAGTAGTCAGGCAAATTTTCCAAAAATCAAAATTAATATTTTCAAATAAAGGTGGTCTGCTGATTGAATAACCTTCCGAAATATTATGATTTGAAAAATTAGCCATGGATCGAAATTCAAAAGCTTTTAAAAACTAGATTTTATGAATACTGCTCTGATACCACTTGAAAGTACTCTAATACCACTTGAAAGTTCATTAGGGATGTTAGGCCCTATGAACTAGCCCAAGACTAATTAAAAGAGAGAGGTAAATTGGTATTTTACGAATCTTTAAACCAAAAACAACAAACCAAAATCACCATAAAGAAATCAACGATGCAGAAATTAAATGTAGAAGTAATAAAGGAAAGAACACACCAGATTTAAAGTGGTTCGGTCAAACCTTGACCTACGACCACTCTTTGGAGGCACCCTCCAAGTATTGCACTACAAAAGTGTCTCTCCTTTAGCCCCCACAGCTAGGTGGAGAAGCTCTTACAAATTCACTTCCACCTTCCCCACTCGGCGAAGTCGCCGGGTCCTTTGACACCAAAGAGATCTTCTTCTTTGGTGAACTTCCCTCAAGACAATCCTTAAATCCAAAGGTATTAAGGTGCAAGCCTGCCGAAGCAACCATGTAAAATCCCCCTCCACACTCCCTTGAGTCCCCCCTTACAAGATCTTCTCCCTCTCAGACTTCACCCATTCCTCACTCCCTTTGAAGCTCTCTCTTCAAGTTCCCCCCAAAAGAACGAAGCTATAATGGCTGCCAAAGAAACTTACCAAGTGCATGTCATAGCTTAAGTAGATGATCTCAAAATGAGCTCATTAATGCAAGTTGCTGACTTTATCGTCCAGGATGATATAAATATTGTCTTGTACAGTTAGTGCAATTTAAGCCCAATCAGCCGGGACGATTTGAGATGATCAGAAGAAATTTATTCATATCATTCAGGACGATAATATATCGCCCTGGACGATCAGTACAAA
Organism: Dendrobium catenatum; assembly: GCF_001605985.2. Classification (NCBI taxonomy): domain Eukaryota; kingdom Viridiplantae; phylum Streptophyta; class Magnoliopsida; order Asparagales; family Orchidaceae; genus Dendrobium; species Dendrobium catenatum. Next base: position 883,509 of record NW_021319209.1, read on the forward strand.
TCGTGAAATATTGTCTTGAACATCGCCCTAAAAAAGAGCTTTCCGATGTCCAATCGTCTAGCATATCGGCCCGGAGGATCCTGCGATCGTCCAGGACGATTTTATTGTCCAATCAAGTCATAATTACTTTTCTTAAATGCTAGATTAATTTAGGAAAAATTGTTTTGGATTATCCTGGATAATATTTTGTAGTCCTGGACGATCCCCTGGATGATGTCCAAAAATAAGTAATTCCTAAATAGATATTGCGGCAGATTCTTTCTATTTTGAGCCTATCATCATGGCAGATACAAAATTATCTAGGATGATGTTTTTTCATAATGACGGCTTCTTTAATGAGGATGCCCTCATCAGGGTTTCTGCTTTTGAACCGATCGTCTAGGCCGATATAAAATCATCCCGGATGATGTTACCAAAAATAGTAAACTCTAGGAAATAGTAAAAAATCTTCCAAGTTACAAAGCATCAGGAGCCACACCAAATAAAATAGACTCAAGAAAGGAAAAAAGGGTACAAACTGACTCAGACCTAGTCTACCCATTCTTGAGCTGGTTCCAAATTGCAGTCTTATCGTGTGGACCTAAAATGTCAGAAGATAAGCCACTCATAGAGAAATAAAAGTATTTGATATCATCAAAATCATAAACTAGAAAAAAGATCCACAACACGACGAGCCAACACCACCAAGGGTTCGTAGGCCGTGGCGAAGAACTAGAAAAAAAAACAGATGGCTCGTTAAAAAAAGGGAGAAACAAAAGGACTTCCTACGAGGTCACCCATACCAATACTACTCTCGTCCAAGCACGCTTAACTGCAGAGTTCTGATGGGATCCGGTGCACTAGTGCTAGTATGGTTGCACCCGTAGTAATATGGTCTCAAATTATTCTTAAGTTGACGCCGTGGAGATATGATTTTGCTGCAGCTTCATTCTAACAAACCGTAAGGGATAAAAAAATGTATTTTTTGGCTATGCATGGCCGGCCGATTGGCCTTTGGTCATCGGCGCTCTATCATATTTGGAATAAGCATTCCGGAATGGGGTCATAAGGCCAAATCAAAATCCTGGAAAGAAAGGTATTGATGTTCATCTGCGGTCGCCACGTAGGACCCATCGGACGCCTTCAATGGTCCCACATTGCCGGTTTCATAGCTCGATGCATGGCGAGCCAACACCGCCAAGGGTTCGTAGGCTGTGTCAAAGACCTAAAAAAAAAAAAGAGATAATTGGTTAGAAAAAAGGGTGCAACACGAGGACTTCCTAGGAGGTCACCCATCCCAGTACTACTCTCGCCCAAGCACACTCAACTGCGGAGTTCTGATGGGATCCAGTGCACTAGTGTTGGTTTGGTCGCACCCATAGTAATGTGGTCTCAAATTATTCTTAGTTTGACGCCGTGGAGAGACTATTCTGATGCATCTTCATTCCGACAAACCGTAGGGGATCAAAAATACATTTTTTGGCTGCACATGGCCAGCCATTGGGCTTATGGCCATCGGCACTCCATCCGACTTGGAATAAGCATTCTCCAATGGGGTCATAATGCCGAATGAAAATACTGGGCAGAAAGTTATTGATGTTTCGGCGCAGTCAACACCACCAAGGAGGTCACCCATCCCAGTTTTACTCTTGCCTTCACGGGTTCATAGAGGCAGATTTCATCGCTTGATGCGTGGCGAGCCAACACCGCCAAGGGTTCATAGGCCGTGGCGAATAGCTAGAAAAAAAAAGAGATGGCTGGTTAAAAAAGGTGCAACATGAGAACTTCCCAGGAGGTCACCCATCCCAGTTCTACTCTTGCCCAATCACGCTTAACTGCAGGGTTATGGTAGGATTCGGTGCACTAGTGCTGGAATGGTCGCACCCGTAATAATATGGTCTCAAAGTATTCTTAAGTTGGCACCGTGGAGAGATGATTTTGATGCATCTTCATTCTGATAGACCGTAGGGGATCAAAAATACATTTTTTGGCTATGCATCGCCCGTCGATGGGCCTATAGCCATCGGTGCTCCATCGGGCTTGAAATAAGATTTTCGAAATGGGGTTATAATACTGAATCCAAATCTTGGGTGGAAAGTTACTGATGCTCCCGTGTGGTTGCCATGTAGGACCCGCCGGATTCCTTCACGGGTCCCACAATACGGGTTTCATCGCTCGATACACGGCGAGCCAACACCGCCAAGTGTTCGTAGGCCATGGTGAAGAGCTCGAAAAAAAAAAAAGATGTCTGGTTTGAAAAAAGGGTGCAACACGAGAACATCCTAGGAGGTCACCCATCCCAGTACTACTCTCACCTAAGGATACTTAATTGCTGAGTTTTGATGGGATCCAGTGCACTAGTGCTGGTATGGTCACACCCATAGTAATATGGTCTCAAATTATTCTTATGTAGACACCGTTGGTCGCCTTGGCCAACGGTGCTCCATCTGGCTCGGAATAAGCTTTTTAGAATGCGGTCAAAATGCCGATTCAAAATACTGGGAGGAATTTATTGATGTTCCCGCTTGGCATCACATAGGACCCGCCGGATGCCTTCATGGGTCCCATGATGCTGGTTTCATCGCTCGAAGTACGGGGAGCCAACACCCCCAAGGGTTCTTAAGCCGTGATGAAGAGCTAGAAAAAAAAAAGAGATGGCTTGCTAAAAAAAGGCTGCAACCCGAGAACTTCACAGGAGGTAAATGATATTAACTCATTTTCATTCTAACAGATCGAAGGGGATCAAAAATGCATTTTTTGGATGCACATGGTCGGCCAATGGGCAAATGGCCAACGGCGCTCCATCCGCATTAGAATAAGCTTTTCAGAATGCGGTCAAAATGCCGAATCAGAATCCTGGGTGGCAAGTTATTGATGTTCTCGCACGGTCTCCACATTGGACCCGTCGGATGCCTTCATGGGTCCCACGATGCTGGTTTCATCGCTCGATGTGTGGCAAGCCAACACCGCCAAGGGTTGATATGCTGCGGCGAAGAGCTAGAAAAAAATAAAAGAAATGGCTGGCTAAAAAAAAGGGTGCAACTCAAGAACATCCCAGGAGATCACCCATCCCAATACTAATCTCGCCCAAGCACGCTTAACTAAGGAGTTCTAATGGGATCCGGTGCACTAGTCCTGGTATGGTCACACCTGTAATAATATGGTTTCAAATTATTCTTAAGTTGACACCGTGGTGAGATGATTTTGATGCATCTTCATTCTGACAGACCGTTTGGGGGTCAAAATTGCATTTTTTTTTGCGCATGGCGAGTCAACCGGCCTATGGCCATCGGCGCTCCATCCGACTCAGAATAAGCTTTCTAGAATGGAGTCATAATGCTGAATCAAAATCTTGGGATAAAAATTATTGATGATCCCACGCGGTGGCCACATAGGACCCGCCGAATGCATTCACGGGTCCCACTATGCACGTTTCATGGCTCGATGCTTTGCGAGCCAACATCGCCAAGGGTTTGTTGGCCGTGGCGAAGAGCTAGAAAAAAAAAAAAGAGATGGCTGGTTAAAACAAAAGTATGCAACACGAGGAATTCCCAGGAGGTCACCCTTCCCAGTACTACTCTCGCACAAGCACGCTTAACTATGGAGTTTAAATGGGATCTGGTGCACTAGTGCTTGTATGGCTGCACCTATAGTAATATGGTCTCAAAGTATTCTTTAGTTGACACCGTGGAGAGATGATTTTGATGCATCTTTATTCCAATAGATGATATGGGATCAAAATTCATTTTTTGGTTGTGCATGGCCAGCTGATGGGCCTATGGCCTTCGGCGCTCCAGCTGGCTTGGAAAACGCTTTCCAGAATGGGGTCATATTGCCAAATCAAAATCCTGCAGGGAAAGTTATTAATGTTCCCGCGCAGTCACCACATAAGACCCGCCGGATGCTTTCACAGGTCCCATGATGTGGGTTTCATCGCTCAATATGTGGCAGGCCAACACCGCCAAGGATTCGTAGGCCATGGCAAAGAGATACAAAAAAAAGAGATGCCTGGTTAAAAAAAAGAGTACAACATGAGGACTTCCCAGGAGGTCACCAATCCTAGTACTACTCTCGCCCAAGAATGCTTAATTATGGAGTTCTAATGGGATTCGGTGCACTTGTGTTTGTATGGTCAAACTCATAGTAATATGGTCTCAAATTATTCTTAAGTTGACGTCGTGAAGAGATGATTTTGATGCATCTTCATTCCGACAAATCGTAGGGGATCAAAAATGCATTTTTTTGCTGCGCATTGCCTACCGATGCGCCAATGACGCATCGGTGCACCATCAGGATCAGAATAAGCTTTTCGGAATGGGATCATAATGTCGAATCTGAATCCTCGGTGGAAAATTATTGATGTTCCGGCATGGTCGCCACATATGACCCGTTGGATGCCTTCATGTGTCTCACGATGCGGGTTTCATCGCTTGATGGTCGGTGAGCCAACACCGCCAAGGGTTCGTATGCCGTGACGAATAGCTAGAAAAAAAAAAGAGATGGCTGGTTAAAAAAAAGGGTGCAACCCAAGAACTTCCCAGTAGGTCACCCATCCTAGTACTACTCACGCCTAAACACGCTTAACTACGAAGTTCTAATGGGATCCGATGCACTAATGCTAGTATAATCGCAACCGTAGTAATACGGTCTCAAATTATTCTTAAGTTGATGTCGGGGAGAGATGATTTTGATGAATCTTCATTTTGAGAGATCGTAGGGGATCAAAAGTGCATTTTTTGGCTGCGCATGGCCGGCCGATCGGTCTATGGCCATCGGCGCTCCATCCGGCTCGGAATAAGCTTTCTAGAATGGAGTCATAATGCCGAATCAAAATCCTGGGTGGAAAGTAATTGATGTTCCAGCACGGTCCCCATATAGGACCCACCGGATTCCTTCATGGGTCCCACGATGAGCGGTGAGCCAAAACCACCAAGGGATCGTTGGCCGTGGCGAAGAGCTAGGAAAAAAAGAGATGGCTGGTTAAAAAAATCAGTGCAACACTAGGACTTCCGAGGAGGTCACCCATCCCAGTACTATTCTCTCCCAAGCGCGCTTAACTGTGTAGTTCTAATGGGATCCGATGCACTTATGCTGGTATGGTCAAATTCATAGCAATATGGTCTCAAATTTTTTTTAAGTTGACGTCGTGGAGAGATGATTTTGACGTATCTTTATTACGACAGACCGTAGGGAAACAAAAATGCATTTTTTGGCTGCGCATGGCCGGCCGATGGGCCTATGGCACATTGGCGCACCATCTGGCATAGAAAAAGCTTTCCAGGATGGGGTCATAATGCCAAATCAGAATCCTGGGGGAAAGTTATTTATGTTCCCGTTCGGTCGCCACATAGGACCCACCGGATGCCTTCACGGGTCCCATGATGCGGATTTCATCGCTTGATGCGCAGCGAGCCAACACTGCCAAGGGTTCGTAAGACTTAGTGAAGAGCTAAAAAGAAGAAGTAGCTGGTTAAAAAGAAGGGTGCAACACAACTTCCTAGGAGGTCACCCATCTCAAGACTACTCTCACTGAAACACGCTTAACTATGAAATTCTAATGGGATCCGGTGCACCAGTGATTGTATCGTCGCACCAATAGTAATATGGCCTCAAATTATTCTTAAGTTCATGCTGTGGAGATAAGATTTTGATGCATATTAATTCCAACAGAACATAGGGGATCAAAATTGAATTTTTTGGCTACGCATGGCCGGCCGATGGGCCTATGCCGCATCAACGCTCCATCTGTCTCAGAATAAGTTTTCCAGAATGGAGTCATAATGTCAAATCGGAATCCTGGGCAAAAAGTTATTGATGTTCTCGCTCGGTCGCCACATAGGACCCGCCGAAAGCCTTCACAGGACCCATAATGTGGGTCACTCGATGTGTGGTGAGCCAACACCGCCAAGGGTTCGTAGGCCTTGGAAAAGAGCTAGAAAAAAAAGATATGGCTGGTTAAAAAAAAGTTGCAAAATGAGGGCTTCCTAGAAGTTCACCCATCCCAGTACTACTCTCGTCCAAGCACACTTAACCATAGAGTTCTGATTGGTTGCGATGTACTAGTGCTGGTATGGTCTCACCCATAGTAATATGGTCTCAAATTATTCTTAAGTTGTCACCGTGACGAGATAATTTTGATTCATCTTCATTCATACAGACTGTAGTGGATCAAAATTTTATTTTTTGGCTGCACATGAGTGGTCGATATTCCTATGGCTATTGACACTACATCCGGCTCAGAATAAGCTTTCTGGAATGGGGTCGTATTGCCGAATTAAAATCATGGGTGGAAAGTTATTGATGTTCCCACATGATTTCCATGTAGGACCCGCCGGATTCCTACACGGGTCCTATGATGCGAGTTTCATCGCTTAATGCGCTGCGAGCTAACACCGCTAAGTGTTCTTAGGCCGTGGCAAAGAGCTAGGAAAAAAAGAGATGGCTGGTTAAAAAAAAAGGGTACAACACGAGGACTTCTTAGGATGTCACTGTTGACCTCATTATTTGAGGTCAATTTCCCCGGATTCAATTCTAGCACCTAGGTCTTCATAGCCTAGTGTAGATGTCGCACCTGCAGGATTTCCCTTAGGTGGACACCCAATGACGTAGCATCGACTCGAACCTATCACTCAACTCGAATCAAAATCAATTCAATCCAATTTCAATTCAACTCCAAAACAAATTCAAATCAAAATCAATTCAATTCAAATCTAAAGTCTAATAAAATTCCAAGTATAATAAACTAATCAAATGTCGCCAAGTTTGGTTGGATTTGTTTTGATTTCAATCCAAAATCGACTAACTTATTAAAATACACTATATATATATATATATTATCTAAATAAAATGTTAAGATCAATTAATTTTTTTTTTAAATATATCTTTGATCAAGAAATTCTAATCAATAAAACTCAATAAAAATCAAATCTATTTATTTAATGAAATTTAAAGTTTTCTAATAAAATTCTTAAATCAAATCTTTAAGTTAATAACTTAAACTAAAACTAATTAAATAGGAATTAGGGCCGGTCTAACCGCACCCACGATCTCCCTCTTCCTCTCTATTCGCAAGAACTACCCTCACCCGATCCCCCTCTCATTCGCATGCACAGAACAACTCCCGATCTCCCTCGTTCGGAACTTCCCCTCGCAAGAACCGAACTCCCCCCACTCTCACGTCTCTCTGTAGTTCCAAAAATCCCGAACCCCTCACGCTCTCTGCTCGCACGAACAGCCTCAGCCCTGCTACTCTCTCTGATTCACACACACAGAAAGAAACCTCTCCCTCTCGGTTTACGTGAGAAGTCCAGTCGGCCTCCTCCCTCGTCTGCCTACCCTAGCCGACGTCGCGTGAAGCCCAAGTCGAGCCCTTATCCTTCTCCGGCCTGCTCCATCTCTCTCGTCGATTTCGTCCTTAAGGAGTCTGCCGAGCCCTACTGCAGCAGCAGCCGCTGTCCGATTTGCTCTAGCCACCAGTCATTTTTATTATAGGTATATCTTCTACATTCGCATCTCCTTTCTCTGCCTTTAAGCAATCTTGATGATAAAAAAAAATGATTTATTAAAGTTTAAGTGCTATCGTTTTTAGAAGGAGAAGAAAGTTTGCTAGATTGAAAATGTGGCTATTTTCTTTCCCTTGTTTTTCATTATTGCAAAGAGAAGGATTCTCTTTCATTTTTTTTAACTCAAATCTTGTTCGGATTTTCAACGATTCTTGAATGTTTTGAGCTGTTAAATCGGGGATGCCCTTTTCATTTCTTTTCTGTTAAGTTTAAGAATTTATTTTCTCTTTTGAGAAGTTTTCTTGAACATGTATAGAAAAGATGTGGAATGATTCATCACCTGCATCTTTCATGGTCAAGGTTATTTTTGTCGGTTTCTTTAATTGTAAATAAAAAGTTCGAAGGTATTAAATGTATGATTAAATCCCTTCTCTTCTAAAGAAATAACCTCTTATTTGAAATCTTAATTTTTATCTTTTCATAGAAAATGTGTTTGAATTATATGTAATAGAGATTTCGAAAGAGCTCTTGGGAATTACTTCTATTTTTGAGAGGAAATAATGATAGCATGTTTTGTAAATAAACATGTGCCTCATCTAGGGAGTGGCATAGATTAATATTAAGCCATCCCTATCGAATCTTAAAAAAATTGTCAATCAATAGCTTGGTGGAAAAAGAAGGCAAAATATTCATACGATGATCATGACTACAAGTCTATCTATATAAATAATGTGCAAAGTGTACCCTCGAGAAGAGTAGACAATCTATCGATCTCAGATAGTTTATGTGTAGTCACACGTGTTCCCCCATAACATTTCAAAGAAATCATTGCCCGAGTTGTGCATAAAGTTGAGGAGCTCATAACATTTTATGCGCCTCCTCTAAGAAATAGAGATGACCAGGAACTCTATTTTATAAATCTAGAGAGAAAAAAAAAAGATGGCAACTGAGATTGGCTCCATAGGCCCATCGAATATTGGGAGTTAATGCCAACGAGAATGTTCAGATATATCATCAAAAATATCCAAAAGATGTTGCAAAAGTAGGCTATGATTTTCTCTCCTACACAATAGCTTTTCCTCTGCTTAAAGCTTTTGTATTGAAGAAATACCCTTGCATTATGAAGAAAAGAAATTATTGCTAGGAGAGGTCTCAGATTCATCATACAAAGTACCCTAAAAAAGATATGTCAAGCCAACACATGTGGAGAAATTGAATCTAATGATGGTGGTGCTAAAGAAATTTATAAAGTGATGAGTATGATGATCAGCCTGTAGAAATCGAGCCTAAGAGCTTGAAGATAGTGGATAGGCGGCCACTATAGATGAGCTAAAAGAGATCAATTTGGGGACTGATGAGGACCCTCATCCAATATTCATTAGCTCTAATCTATCAGAAGTTCAAGTGAAAGAAATTAAATTGCTTCTCTATGAATTCAGGGATTATTTTTCCGGGACATATGCTGCGATGCCTGACTTATCCTCTGATGTAGTGGTTCACAGGTTTGCCACTTGTCCTCTGATGTAGTGGTTCACAGGTTAGCCATCAAGCCTGATATAACACCTGTCAAGCTAGCTCTAAGGAGAATGAGATTGGAGGTTAAGAAATATGTGATTGTTAAAATCAAGAAGCTTATAGAAGCAAGCTGTATCTATTAAAAAAAATATGCCGACAGGGTAGCTAATATTGTCCATGTGAAGAAAAAGAACTTTAAAATCTATGTCTGTATCAATTTTTGGGATCTCAACAAGGCAAGCACAAAAGATGCTTTTCTGCTCCTAGTGTCCGAGCTATTAGTGGATAACACCTTCAAATATGATATGTTATCATTTATGTATGGATCATTGAGTTACAATCAAATCAAGATGGCCCTTGAAGATGAAAAGCAAACATCATTCAGAATGCATGTCGACATTTTTTATTATATGGTCATACCCTTCAGCTTAAAGAATACATGTGCCAACTACCAGTGGGAGATGATGTATATTTTTGATGAATTGAATCATCAGAAGGTCGAGTGTTATGTATATTACCTTATCATCAAAAGCATGGATAGAAAAGACCACTTGATTGACTTGAGGATAGTATTTGAAAGGATCAAGAAGTATGATCTAAAGATGAGTTCACTCAAGTATGCTTTTAAGGTCTCCTCTATTAAGTTTTGGGATATGTTATTCGTTATCAAGGAATCAATATCAGCCCTAATAAGAACAAGGTGATTATGGAGATGCCGCCACCAAGAAAGCTTCGGCAGCTTCGCTCTTTGCATGGTCATCTAACTTTCATTCGATAATTTATTTATAATATGTCAGGTATGTGCCAATCTTTTTAAAAGTTGATGTAGAAAGATGTTCACTTCAAATGGGATCTAGACCGGGAGTCCTTTGACAGTATCAAAAGGTACCTATTAAATCCTCCCATTCGCATAGCGCCAATTTTGGGGAAGCCTCTTGTATTGTATATGACAGCACTAGAAGGGTCCCTTGGAATATTATTGGCCAAATATAGTGAAGAAGGAAAGGAAAATGCACTATACTACATCAGCTGGAGGTTAATCAAAGTTAAAATTTGTTATTCTCCAACTGAGAAGCATTTTGTGGCATTAATTTTTATGGCTCAGAAACTCTGCCACTACATGCTCTCTATTAAAAGTTTTGTTCATATCAAAGATTGATTCAATGAAGTTCTTGATGATAAGAACAACATTGACATGTCTCCTAGCTTGGTGGTCAGTAATATCACTACAGTGTAATATCACGTACATGACACATAAGGTGGTAAAGGGACATGCTTTTGATGATTTTCTCGCTGTATACCCTATTCATGTAAATTCATGACACAATGATGATTTACCTGATGAGCAAATCATGCAGGTCAAGGGGAATGAAAATTTAGCATTTTGAGAGATGTACTTCGATGGGGCATACGAAGTCTTGCAAAGGCTTGAGCTGACATCAGTCTCATTCTCATATCGTCTCAGGGATGTACAATAAGATTTTCATTTTATTTAATTGAACCTCACACCATTAATGAAGCTAAATATGAAGTGCTAATAATAAGACTGGAGATTTTGATCAATATTATAATTCAAAATCTTAAAATCTTCGATAATTCACAACTTGTAATAATTAAGTCTTAGGCATTTATAAGATCAACAAGCTTAAGTTGACCCATTACCACCGACAAACCCTTGAGTTCCTCAAATAGATGCCAAATATTGAAATAGCTCAAGTTTCATGAGGACAGAGTGCCAAAGCAGATTACTTGGATAAATTAGCTAAGGAAATGGCAAATACCAAGAAAGAGTAGCCTATATTAATCAAAGTTTACTACTGTCTTGTCTTGTAGCCTGCTCTGTTATAATTTTTAAAGGTAGAAGAGGTATTAGATTTGAGTCAGAAGGATATAATTCTAATTGACCCTCAACCTCTTCATCAGATTATTATAGAAAATTATCTGGAAGGATATCATCTAGCCAAGAGATGTAAAGCTAGTCAAGCTTCAGAATCATGGTTGCATTACTTAGATATTGAAGTAAAAGATGATTGGAGACAACCATTTATCCACTAGTTTAAAGAAAATAAACTCTTAGTGGAAAGATCTATAGTAGAACAAATCTAAAAAGGGCATTATAATATGTGTTTGTCAATGACTCGTTATATCGATAGGCTTTTGACTAGATGTAGCTAAGGTGCCTAGGGACCAAGGAAGTTAATAGAGTAGTAGTAGAGGTCAACGAAAGACTTTATGGTGCATATTAGTCAGGTCCTAAAATAACTACTAAAATTAAGATTATGGGTTACTATTGGACAACAATGATGATGATTACATTGACCATGCTAAGAGGTGCCATAAGTGTCAGATTCACGATGATGATATATTAGCCACCAAACCCACTACACCTGACAATAGCATCCTGGCCATTCGAATATTGGGGAATTAATATAATTGGATGAATTGACCACTATCACTGGCCAGACACTACTTCATACTAGCAACAATAGACAACTTCTCTATGTGGGCAGAAGTGGCTCCCTTCAAAGAAGTCATGTCTAAGCGCGTGATTAACATTTTCACTCATAATATGGTCTACATATTTAGTGTATTGTGAAATATGATCTCAGACAATGGTAAAACATTTAATAGTACTAAAATCAATACCTTTATCAAGCGACACAAGATCAATTGATGATACTCATTGAACAATCCAAGGGCAAATGGCTTGGTGAAGGCCTTTAATAAGACAATGATAAAACTGTTGAAGAAGATCTACACTAAGAATAAAAGAGAGTGGCACAAAAATGGTGGAGGCACTATGGGCATACTATACAACCTACAAGACTAATTAAAGCCACTCCTTATGCACTGATGTTCGAGGTCGAAGTAGTACCGTGACCAGAAATTAAAATATCATCGCTTTGGGTAGCCATTCAATATGATCTCACTAAAGAGCAAAATGTTTGATTGAGAATGGAAGAGCTCGACACACTCGATGAACTTGAATTATAAGCCCAATATAATTTAGAAATTTATCGGGTAAGGATGGTAAAATACTTTGACTGTATAATGTGCCATCATGTATTTCAAAAAGGGGAGTTTGTCCTAGTGTGCTGAGAAGGCCAATCATTCCTCTCTAAAAATTTGGTGGGAAATTTATATCTAATTGGTAGGGCTCCTTCATTATCGATAAATTGTATTAATGAGGAGCCTATCAGTTGGTCAATCTGGATGGCCAGAGGGTTACGCTGTCGATCAGCAGTCGATACCTAGAGAAAAATCATGCATAAGGATAATTGTGTACTGAAAGTATTCTACACTTAGAATGCATCCATTGACATGCATATATTTTGAAATTCTCTTGTAATACAAGAATGTATTTAAAAAAAAGAATTGGGGTATTTTAAATATTTATTTTGGTCGACATCGCACTGCGTGCTGAGATCCCTAAATAAATACTTAACATCTACAAATATTAAATTTTCCCCAAACAAAAAAAAAAGACCACATGACAAGGGGTACATGAATATTTATTTAGGTTGACATCATGCTACGTACCGAGATCTTTAAGTAGATACTTAGAATTTCAAAATTTCAAGTCTACCCTGCATCAAAATATCCCTTCAGGACATAGGGCATTTTAAATATTTATTTAGGTTGACATCACGCTACATGTCGAGGTATCCAAAGGAATATTCAAAATATCAAAAATCCAAATTCTTCCCACCTTAAAATTCCCTTTTGAGGTAGTGGATACTTAAATATTTATTTGAGTTGACATCATGCTACATATTAAGATTCCTAAATGAATATTTCAAAACTTAAAACTCCAAATTTGTCCCATTTCAAAACCTCCTTGCCTGATGGGGGGTGTTTAAGTGATTATTTGAGTTAACACCATGCTACTTGCTGGGATTCCCAAATAAACAGTTAAAATCATCGAGCCTTATATTTCTTCAAATAGGGATATGATGAATTCTATTATTAACATATACACAGGTAATTTTCCTAAAGTTTGGTACATTATTCCTTCCAGTGTACCAATATTTCAAAAGTCAAGAAAGTGATTTTTGTGACAATACACTCCAACAAATTGAGAAAGACAAGCTTGAAGTTTTCTAAGAACCAGAAGCTTAAGATTCAGATGGATGTAAGAGGTCGAATCTGGTAAGACCAAATATGGCCCGATCACTGGCTGCTTCGTTTGCTCAATATGCTAGAAGAAAGGTCGTAGTAGCAGAAACCCCACTTCATCAACACATTAGTAGGGACTATAGGAAGAATGAAGGCTTATTTGAATTGATAAGTTCAAATGATCGTAGCCTGCAAAATTCTCCTAATTGATTGGAGGAATAATGTTCAGGTGGAAAGGAGTCAGAAACTACCAAATGTGCGTAGAATCCAAATCTTCAACCACAAAGGAGAATTCAAAATCTAACAACTACAGTAGACTTATTTTTGGGTAGCGTATTTCCCATAGCTCAAGTTTGAAGTCTGAACTAGTGTAAAAGGCTGGATCCAACATGCCCAAATATGGCTAGATCGCTAGCCATTTCATCTACAAGAGAAACCCCTATTTCAACAACTAGAGGATAAAGAGCTACTCGCCTAATTCTATGAACTCAAGTGACTCGGATTAAACTCTCCTCAAATGGTTAAGGATTAAGATGATACCCACAATCAAATATATAACCTGTAAATTCTTTAACAAATCTGTAAATCTCAAAGAGAGGATCAAAGGAATTTTTCTTCAACAAGTCCACCAAAGCACAAAGCAAAGGACCGAAGAAATCATCCCAAAGTTCACATAAAGTCTAAGGCTGAATAAAGATGATTTTTGTCCTCAACAAATCCGCTACGCACAAAGCTTAGGACTCATGACTTTTAACTACCAACATAATGTAAACCTAAAGGGTTTAGGTCATCAGTATCTACTCCTTCATCAAGGCTGTCAAAGCATAAAGCTAGGATATGAAGAACTCTCACATTTTTCAAAAGAATCTAGCATCAAAAGTATATTCAACACAAAATATAAGACTAATGATTGAACTTTTGACTTGACAAACCATTATCAGTCGAGCTATAAGATGTCCAAACTTAACGCTTGACCCTTAAGAATTAATATCCATGTATATAAATGGAAACAAGCTATGAAATATATTTAGCATGACATCACAAAAGGTTTTGGAGATCTGTAAAATAAAAAACCCTCGGTGTGACATCTAGAATAAATGTCTGAAGATCCATATCTATTGGTGGGCATTGGTTGACCCCTATACCTCATAACATGCTAGAAAGGACCCAAACTAATGAATAAAGTGATACACGCATTTGCATCACACATCACTTGAAGGGTCAAACAACCTCTGATTATCAAGTGGATGGCATCATTATAGTCAGGACATTAAATTCTACTAGATCGAGGCCGCTCACAGTCGAAAAAAATGAGATCAATCAAAAGGGAAGACCGACACCCAAAATTAAAGTGCAAAGCTGATCAAATGACATCGAATTGACGAACATACTTCATCGTTGCATCCAAAATGTTATAAACCATTAAAAACTATATTTTGTTTATTCAATTTTAAACATCTGAATTGGTGGCATGGATCCCAAGGCAACTAAATAAATTTTGAGGAAAATCGGCCTCATCGCTATTAAAATGATGATCGTTTGTAAAATGGAATTCACCATTATGACTAGAATATCACAAATCTCAAGAGTTAGACTTTCTATGTTCAATTTGAAGCATTTAGATTGGTGGCTCAAATTTCAAGACAAAAATATATATATATCAAGGAGGATAGGCCTTGGCACTACGCAAATGAAGTCCGATCATGAAATAGACTTTGTCATTGCATTTAGAATATCCTAAATACTTAAGGATGATGGCCAATATATTCAAATTAAAATAGTGAGGAGGCCGACAAGGAACATCATCAATACTCTAAATGCACTATCAATTTGTTCAAATGAGGTTGTCCATGCAAATCGAGGAGGTTCCAAGACAACAACACACATTTTGAGGGAATTAGGCCTTGGAATCTCTCAAAGAAAGTCCAATCACAAAATTAACCACGTCATTGCAACCAGAACATTGACAATACCCTAAATCCACTTTTAATTTTTCTAATTTTGATATTCTGTGAAATTGACAGTTAAATGAGGCAAGAACGCACATAAATCAAGAAAATTCATAAATTGAGAGAACTCGCAAATCAAGATAGTTTTTGAATTTTTGAATGCAGATCTATCATCTTTAATGAATTCTCATACTAATTATGGAAAACTAACATTAGCATTACCTAAAAAATTAAAAAAAAAAAAAGTAAATTCAATTGAGATATCAAAATCTCATTAATTCCAACCTCGTTTGAAACGAATTCCCCGTTAAAAATCTCGTAATATCCAATAGTTTCGGTCTAAATCTCATTAATTTTGCCATGTAGTCAATCCAATAACTCATCAATCACACCCTATTCATCATCAAAAGTATAACCAAAATGAGTTTTGTGGTTTTGGTTTTTCTATTTTCCACTTTTAGTCTAAGCATCACTCTGCCTCCGCTCTTTTGCATCTGAACTAAAGATAAACTCTAACTTCCCTATTATGTTGCTGAACCTCATTTAGATTCCAATCTCCACTTCCTACACGAAACTTCAACCACATGAAATCCCTCACATCCCAGTCTAGAGATCTGTCACTCCTACTTTATTGAAGAAGCTACAGCTACCCCAATATCTCATGGATGATGAATCTACTTCTCAAAAAGAGCATTATAATAACTCCAATTAGCTTGCTAATCCCCTTCTCCACAGAGGTGGTTTCATCATTAATCCTGATGCATTTAGGAATCTAGAGAAGCCTCCAAATGGAATGAAAGTTAAGCCTCGGAAGTAGCTCACGACTCCCAACATTTATTATGCATCGAGGAGATACTCTCAAATCAATCAAGTGATTCAGGAATACAGGAAGACATCTTATCGCATGCCATTGGCTTTTGTGGTATCAAGAAAAAGTTATTATACCAATAAGTGTGTATGCGATAAAGAAACATGGATGAAGTATGTAAATTGCTCCTGAAGGATCAATATGGAGGTTTCCTTGAGTTCAACAGAAATGCTAATAATGTCAAAAGTAATCCTTCTCTTTATATTAATGGATGTTTTGAGGTTCATGATGTAGAGGATGTAGTGAGGATTGGTTAATGTGTAAAATGTTGTTCATACCTTGCTGCTCAAATTCTTACAGCTGAAGCACAAGTAGTCTTTTATCCATATAGATAAATCATAAATCCAATTGTTGAGAGAGCTATGCATGTTGATATTAAAAGATGCATTATAATTCATGATGAAGCCCCACAACATTCAAGATATGTCATGTGAAGGTGGCAATGTGGATATTGAAGAAGAAGTGCTTCATGCACTTTTAGGTATAATTAGGGAAATTTTGTTTATAAAAAAAAAAGAAGCAAAAAAAAAAGAAGAGAGAGAATGAAGCAAGAGAGAATAAAAGAGGGAGAGTGAAGTTTCCAAAAAAAAGGTGAGAGTGTCTATACATTATGTACATTTCTCTTCATCACTACATCGCCGTCGGAATGCAAAGGTATAACCATTCGATTCTTAAAACTCCAAGAGCCTGATTTTGATGCTTGAAACATGAAAAAATGACCACCTATACTCTCACTTTTATTAGCATGGTAAAAGGAAGTGCATCGCGGTGCTCTCGACGAATCGATAATCACTTGAAGCCTCATTTTTGGCGTTCGCGGCACACTGAAAAACTATCTATATACAGTTTTCTTAGTGTGGTGGGATGGGTACCTGTTGTGATGCCTATGGTGAAGTGGGGATACATATAAGTACCCATTCGTATGGAAACAATTATGTTTTTCAAAAAGGTGTAGTAGAAGACCCACACACCCTTTTCTTAGCATGGTAGGGGACGAAGAAAATACGACCGCAATGTCCGAGGACACCTAGCATACACTCTTTTCTTAGCATGGTGGGAAGGCTTAGTTTCTCGTAGTTTCTCCTAAATGGGGAAGACGATGGGAAGCTGCTAAAATTTCATTTGAAGCACAAAGGACTTGAACAATATTTGAACAGCAGGGAACTCTAGACTTGGACTAGAATTTGATCAAATACATAGCACTTCATTCCAATTTGAATATTGATCGAACTTGCAAATATTGAACTAAAATCAAACTCAAAATGATTGACAAAGATTTTTGAACTTAAGTAAAGTGAAATTGAAATGAGAACTTGAACATTAAGTCAACCATGATTTGAGGATTTAAACTCAAACCATAGTGGACTAAACTTGAATCTAACATGGAACAAGCAAAGTGAACTCAAACTCAAACTTGAACTTGAACTTGTAAGCTTGAACATGGACTTGGATTTGAAAACAAATGACAACAAATCAATCTCAAACTTGAGTTGGACTGTAGAGGACTTGAGCTTGGATAAACTGTAAAGAGATGAATCTATAATAACATAGAACTTGAAATGAGCAAACTTACATGGATTTTAGCTTGATATTGGACAAATGAATGACCAAATAAAAATTGACTTTGATTTAGGCTTCAATGAACTGAACTTGGACTCAAACATATGCAAAGAATATAATTTGATTCATACAAAAAGGGACTCGAACTACAAGTTGCTTTTAAGGACATTTGTGTTGTTAATATCAAATATATGTCATAAATTAAGTCGTGCAAATAAAGGTTACTAAGATGTGACAAATACTGCACCTGTGAGCCCTTATAGTAAGGATATTACAATAACCTCATAGTATACATCAAGGTACAAGCAAGCACACCGATCTTCATGCAAGCAAGGATAGAAGATCATAGAAAAATGCAGATACCCACTAGTATGGACATAAACTTTGATTGCATATACAGTAACTTCCCTTCGAGTAGGAGGGGTCAATGCACAATAAACATAATGAACTAACACATATGTGATTCATGTAATATAGTCCAAGGAAAAAAGCTTCAACAAATACAGATACTCACAAGTAATGACAAAAGATTGTGAGCATACCATAAGGAAATCAACAAACAACAGTTCACAAATGAGTACGTTAATCTACTTGCAAGCTATGATTGTAGAAATGTTATGGGACTACAATGAATGCAAATTCTTATAGGCCGCTTTTAAAGACACTTCGTAGGTATAATAAGATACCTACATACATAGGGACTAGGCATGTGATAAATACAAATGTTCATAAGATGTCGTAGCAGAAGGCATTGAATGTTATGGTGCCTTTATGATCAATCACTGTTAAAGGTTGAGAAAATACATTAGTCCATTGTGACAAATGCAAGTTCTTATGGGCCCTTATAAGAGACCTATCATACATACTAGAAATCTTCCTCGAGTAAAATGCCAAAGGACTACAACAGATACAAGCTCCTATAGGTAGTTATAGAAGGCCTATTATACACTCAGGAAGCTATTTGGGGGCGAATACAAGAGACATGCAGGGAATGCGGTTATCTATGAACAATTACAAAGAGTATACGATAAATATGATATTCACCTATGGAATTATATAAGAGAATTATAACAAAATACATAATCCACCTATGAATATGAATAGAAGAAAGTGAAGACAAGACATATAGCAAACTGCAAACTCCTACCGGCCGATATAGAAGACCCGTTGCACAACTAATCTATTGTACCCAAGAAAAATACAAAATGGATACATCAAATATGAGTCCCATCAGCTGTCAATGAAGACCCATCAAATGTCAAAAATGCTCGCACATGCACTACAATATATATACATAGGAACACAAAAGGGCATATATAGTCACACGGCCCGTATGGACCCCAGCGAGTGTGTTTTAGATACACATGTGACATCCAGGGATGTTGCTCAGAACAATAAATAAATATTATTTGAGCCTGATCCTTCTATACTATAGGAGTTGACACGACTCGAACTATCAAATAGATATATGGTCAAGGTGTTGACTTGAATATATATTTTATACATTTATATAAGGCCTTCAAAGCCTATGAATAGAGAAATCCATCAATAAAATTATACAGCTGATGAACCTGATCCCCTATTAGTAGGTTGATAGGGTTGATAAGGTTTAGTCGATGAAAATGCTTTTACACCTTGACGATGGCCATGTTGAATAGAAAATATCAACTAGAGGGGTCAATTTAAAATTATTTCAATAATGCCTCTCAAACACCCAAAAAAAAAATCTAAAAGCAAAAAAATCCAAGATATTTAAAATTGAAGTCTAACCATGAACCACTTAAAGCAAAATCTATCCACCCTCTATAACTGTTTATCGGGGTGGACAACTTGATATTTACTCCAACTTATATAGAGCTAATGTCTAGTCAAAAATATCACTAGGAATAATTTTCAAACAATCTCTTACCAATAAAGATGTGGTATGTGTCCTTTAATTGGCAGTTTCACCACTAAATGACAATGAAGGTAAATGGTTATGACCCCGGGTCCCTTTGAACCTAGTGGTTTTATCGCCAAATGATACTACAAGATAATAATTATAGCCTTAGCCAATACTTTCTTTAGTGGCATCAAATCCTTGAGATATGAATTAATAGTATATGATTAATAGGGAAGCAAGCCCTCTATTAGCTAAAGTGGATGCAAATTTCTCACCTTAGATAAACACTCACCCCAAGTCTACAAGGTCTCCTTGGACAAAGCAACCTATGGTTGCAGACAAGGATCTATCTGTCAGGTTGGGTCGACTATGTCCTTTAACTAAGTAGGTCAGGAACCATGATGACTCAAGATGATGGAACCATGGGATATTGATCGAGCCCATCATCCATTCCCCCACCATCCACTTTAAGTGAAAGATGGTGCAATTTCAAATTTTAAATATCCATTCTCCAACAATTCAAAATGCTCAGCTACTACTATATACTAGATAATATGTATTTATATGTATCTGATTGATGACTAGCCTTAATCAAAAGTTCTCTCTTATGATAAGGAGGGGTAATTTATTATAGGGGCTTGCACTTAGGAAACCAGAACTTAGATTATAAAGTCCTCACAAAATGAGTATGAAATATCTTGATAGAGCCTTATCTACAAACCCATCTGCCTTCCCAAAATTTACCCCTAAACATAACCCAATAAAACTCCCCTGAAGAAAGTAGTGGAGGCCGGGGCTGAATTTTTGGAGCCCATACTAATGTCTATATGCTTTGTATAGGAGTGTTGACTTAGATTTTTTTATATGCAAATTATACTAGTGTTGTCATGCAAAATCAAGATGGTTCCTACAGGTATTCCAAGATCTAAGAGTTATTATTTTAACCATAAAACATGACCAACACAACTCTATACTGTTATATATTCTGCTTCAGTTATGGAAAGTGAAACTAAATTTTTTTTTCTACTGGACCAGGAAACTAAGGATTGTTCTATGAATTCATAAGTTCCAGAAGAGCTTTTTCTATCTACCCTATATTCTGCAAAATTAGAATCTAAATATACTATGATTTTAAAAGAAGTACCGTGTCTAGGATACCATATTCCTAGGTTTAGGCTTTCTAATAGGTATCTAAGTATTTTCTTAATAGCAATTAAGTGAGATTCTTTTGGGTCAACCTGAAATCTGGCCCAGAGACATAGACTAAACATTATGTCAAATCTACTTGCCGTCAAATAGAGAAGAGATCCAATAATTCCCCTATATTTTTTTATCTATAAATTTTCCATTTGGAACTTTGTCTAATTGAATAGTGGAGCTCGTGGGAGTGATTATAGCCTTAGAATTATCCATTTGATATTTTTTTTAGGATATCCCTGATGTTCTTAGATTGGCTAGGGAAGGTTACATCATCTATCTATTTCACACTAAATCTAAGAAAATAATTAAAATCACTCATCATTCTCATTTCAAATTAGTTACTCATTATTTTTGAGAATTCATCACATATATATTTTTATATGAAAATACAAAAAAGATATCATCTACATAAATCTTGACAATGAGTATCTCATCTCCTACCCTTTTTAGGAAGAGGGTGGTGTCAACACTACCCTTCACAAAGTTTATATCTAGAAGAAAGGTGCTCAAACTTTTATATCAAGCCCTAGGTGCTTACTTTAACCCATACAATACCTTTTTTAATTTGAAAATATGGTTTAGAAATTGTGAATTCTCAAATATGGGGGGTTGCTCAATATAAACATCCTCTTTGGTTACCACATTTAGGAAGGCACTCTTAACAATTATTTGATATAATTTAAAACCCTTGAAGCAACCAAGGCTAACAACACTTATGGCTTTTAGCGTAGCTACTAGGGTAAAGGTTTTCTCAAAGTTTATTCCCTCAATTTGGTTATACCCCTTAGCTACTAGTTTGGTCTTATTTCGCACAACTATTCCAGAGTCATTCATCTTATTATTGAAGACCCATTTTATTCCAACCACATTTTGCTCCTTATATCTCTTTGCTAATTACCATACATCATTCCTGACAAATTAGTTTAGCTTTTCTTTTATTGCTAAGATCCAGAATTTATCTCTTAAGGCTTGATCTATATTGGTGGGTTTCATCATCGAGATAAATGAATAATGACTAACCTCCTTCCTAAGCCTATGCCTAGTTCTTACACCTTCAGATGGGTCTCCTAAGATCAAATCTTTAGGATGACTAGAAGAATATCTCCAATATCTAGGAATATGCTCCTGAGGTTCTACTCTAACTCATATGGCAATGATTTATATCCCCTTATGACATCAACTTCTTCTTTTTTAGGTTTAGGTTCATATGTCTTATCTGATTCATCAAATACTATATGGGTAGACTCTTCTACTATTAGGGTCCTCTTATTGAAGATTTTATAGACTTTAACCTAAGAAGACACCTTCATCAGATTTAGGATCAAATTTTCATAAGGGTGACTTACAACTGATTAAACATCCAAAAACATATAAGTGGGAAAGATTGGGTGTCCAACCCTTAAGGAGTTTGTAGGGTGCCTTATTAAGTTTGGATATAACATTCTCCCTATTTAAAACATAACAAGCATTATTCACTACTTCTACCTAAAAATACTTGGGGAGAGTGTATTCAGCTAACATTGCCTTAGCAGCTTCAATTAATGTTATATTCTTTCTCTCAGCTATTTCAATCTGTTGAGGGGTCCTAGGGGAAAAAAAATTATATTCTATTTCTATTTCTTGACAAAAGGATTCAAGCTTATCAATTTTAAAGTCTCCACCATTTTTTTAGGGGAAACCCACAAAGGGGCCAACGCATTAATTAAAGTAAAATTGTACACAGTCTTTAAGTGAATCTCAAGCTCACTACTTCTCAAAGAGCTACAAAAATAAAGAATAGAAAAACTTAGGAGCTCAAGCTCCCCTCTAGAAAATAGTAAAAAAATCCCTAAGTACATGCTACGTTGCTTAAGTAAAAGCACCCAAAAAAAGGAGCTAACAAAAAATAACCAAATGCTCCCAGTAGCTAATCCCCTTGGAAACCATGCAATCATCCACCCAAAAAATAACCTGCAAAAAAGACTAATAGGCAAGAAGAATATAACAGTAACATGGCCTAAACAAAATATGAGGATAGCCCAAAAAAGGATACAGCCGAAAAAAGGGTAAACTATCCAATTCCAGGACAAACCAACTACCAGAACCAATCTCCACCAAAAAAGGATACAGCCAATAAAAGGCACTAATGCTCCCATCATAAAGACCATGCTAGGCAAGTTGAAACACTAAAATAAATTCATCCCAGGTTGGGAACAAAAGATCCATAAAGCATAAAATAAACCAAACCAAGTCGTTCAAGACAACTTGCACCCCAGTAAACCATAACCTACACCCCAACAAATGCCCAGGCAGGCTGATGGAATGGAAACACCCCAACAACAACTTAAACACAACCAACCAAACCACCTGGAAAGCCAACAGATAGAGGAAGAACAAGTAGCAGGAAAGAATCGAACCAGGAAAAGGCCACCTGATAATACCCAATACGAACTCAAAGCAGCAATACAATAAAAGGAATAGATAACAACAAAACAAAGAGGAAGAAAATAAATACACCAGCCAAAAACCAAAGTAGCAAAAAAACCAAGTCTGAGTCATGAGACAAACAGAACACCCCAAGGCAACCAAACAAGATACAGCAGAAAAGGGAAACCCCACGACCACTAGAAGGGAGCACACCAAAACTATTGCTTAACATAAGATAAACCAATTTGATCAAGTCTAAGAAGGCCTTTAACATGAATAGGCAGCTGAGAAAAAGCAAGCTCATTTAAATCGTTAAAATCACAACCCAAATTGACCATAGCTTTCGCACAGGCATTCCCTTCATCCAAAATGATAGAAAAGGAGCAGTTTAGAGAGTTCAAGATGTCTCTAATTTCCCTCCGAATGTAGAACAAAGCAGAGGAACAAATGCTATCCTCCTTAACATGAAGAGAATTGTAGTCAAAATAAGAACCCACTTCCAGAATAATATTAATAAGATAAAGGTTAGAACAAAGACTTAAGCCATGAAGCACAGCATAGTACATAGCAAAGTTAGTATCACCATTAGCCACAAGCCCAGCAAACCCCAACATGTAGGTGCCATTATGATCTCTAATGACAGCACCAAAACCAACAATATTACCCAATCTAGAACTAGCCACATTTAACTTAAAAGAATTAAGATGAGGCTTATTCCAAGTAATGCACCTCATCACCTTATTAAAATTATCCATCTCAAAATTGATACCAAAATTGGGGGAAGTAAATAAAAAGTTCTTGAAATTCTTAAAAGAGAGAAAATTAGGAGAATAAAGGACAGCCACTTTATCCTTAACTTTTTGGATAATTCTCTTGTAATTCACAATAACACCATTAAAATGAGAATCATTTCTCTCCAACCAAAAAAACCAAAGGATAAGAGAGGGAATAACATTTCTGACATGGCCTTTAGACTTAACAAACCAACAATCAAGCAAATAGTATATAAAAATTCTCGCATTAAAAAAGTTAAAATGGATGATGTCTTCAAAATAAGTCCAAATCTTAATAACAATGGGGCCAGTGATGAAAACATGGTGCATATTATCAACATGGTAATAGCACTGACATTTAGAAGGAAAGATAAAACCTCTTTTCCTCAAATTCTCATCCATAGGAATAAGCTTGTGAAGAATTCTCCAAATAAAAATAGTAACCATAGAGGGGAAATTTTTATGCCAAATCATTTTAAAAAGCTTAGAAGACTCATTTTTAGCTCTAAAATAATGCCAAGCATCCTTAACTCTAAAAATACCATCTTTAGAAAAAGTACAAACCAACACACCTTAGAGTTAATGTTTAGAGGAATCTTTAAAATATGCTAAATAATAAAGTCAGGAAGAACAGTAGAAATTTTTTCCAAATCCAACCATTATTAGAAAAGAAGTAGTTAACCTTCACCTTAGCAATGGAAATAGAGTTCAACAAAGAATCAATCGATTGGCCATTCTTCCACCGATCTTTCCAAAAGTAAATATTGCCATTATCAAGATCCCAAACCATAGAAGGCTCAACATTCCATTTAACCGAGCAGACCCGTTGCCAAACTTTAGAGTGGACTTTACTAAAACAACACATGGTAGGATGTCTCCCTCCACAATACTTGGCCATCATAAAATTAGCCCAAAGGCTCTCATTGACCCTTAGGTTATACCAAAGTTTTAAAGAAAAAAGTAGAAGCCAAATCTAGCATAGTCTTACACCCTAAAGCCCCACAACATTTACCCCAGGAAGACCAATGAATCTTAGAATTGTTCCCAAAACCTTTCCAAATAAAACTATTAAAAAAAGTCCCACAACATTTACCCCAAGAAGACCAATGAATCTTAGAATTGTTCCCAAAACCTTTCCAAAAAAAATTATTAAAAATTCTATCAATCTTATGGCACACAGTCTTAGTAGGAAAAAGAGTTTCAAAACTATAAATCGGAATAGAGCAAATAACACTTTTAATAAGAATAAGATGGCCACTAAAGCTTAAAAAATTAGAATACCAAGAAGACAATCTATTCTACACCACAGAAATTAAATCATTAAAAAGAAAAGACTTCTTTCTGCCCTTATAGAGAGAAATACCCATATATTTTAAAGGCAAAACATCTTGAGTAAAACCAGTAAGATTTTTAATTTCCTTAACACGATTAGAAGAAACATTCTAACAACAATAAAATAGCACTTATGCTTATTAAAAGCTAAACCACTAACTAATTCAAACTGATCAAAGAATTTCATAATTTTATCAATCCTATTCATAAAAACAATTGAAAACATAATGAAATTGTCAGCAAAACTTAAATGAGAGATTTTAATACCACCTAAGGTTTTGAAATATAGACTAGGGCATTTCTCAAAAAGATCAGCAAGGCCCCTAGAAAGATAATTCGTTGCAATAATAAATAGCGTAGGGGAAATGGGATCCCCTTATCTAAGCCCATGAGAAGCCATAATGAAATCATGGCTCTTACCATCCAAAATAATGGAGAAAAAAGGGCTTCAATACGAAACTTGATGAGATTGATGAAATATGATCAAAACCAAATAAACTCAAGATATTATAAATAAATTTTTAATTAATATTATCATAACCCTTAGAAATATCTAGTTTCATGATCATATTATCACCTCTAGCCTTAACATCCAAGTCATGTCAAAATTCATGAGCCAACAAAATATTATCAGTAATGGCCTGACCTTTGACAAATCCCATTTGAAAAGGAGATATAAGTTTAGGCAATAAAATAGTTAACCGATTCATCAAGATCTTAGAAAGCAGTTTATAAAAAATAGTATACAAACTTATTGGTCTAAAGTCATTCCAAGATTTCACAGCATTATTCTTGGAATAAGCACAAAAGAAGTAGGGGAAAAAAACTTAGGAATAAATCAATAACAGTAGAGAAAATATCATTATGAATAATGGGCCACATTTTCTGAAAGAACTTAGTAGTGAAGCCATCTAGGCCAACAACAGAATTAGCATTCATACCAAATAAAGTATCTTTCACCTCCTCAAGAAAAGGAAACTTAGATAAGCCAATGGTATCCTCTTGAGAAATAAATTAGGAATAATGGATAGGTTGGAAATGATAGAAGGAATAAACGATTTATTAAGATGGTTTTGAAAACAACTAATAGCAAGATAATCAATCTCATCCCTATCCTGAGAAACATAGCCATCCTCATGAGAAATTTTATGAATGCAATTAATAGCACGTTTCTTTTTAACCAAAGCATGAAATATTTTGTATTCTTATCATCTTCCACCAAATGCTTGAAAGCTTCTTTTTGCCTCCAAAAAATTTCTTCTTGCGCTTGAAGATTATAAAGCTCCACTTTAGCTTCTTTCAAAAGATAAAGATTGGACTAAGAGGGATCCAACTAACAAAGTTCCTTAGTAGAATTCACACTATCTTCTACAAATAAAAAATTTAAAAATTGATCTTTAAAAACATTATGATTCCACCAATTCAAAACTTATTTAAGCCTTTTAAGTTTAAGCCAAAGTCTACATACCCGAAATAGAATCATTAGGGAAAAAAGGAGCTTGCCAATTATTCTGGACCACATCAAGAAATGAATCATGAAGCAACCACATGTTTTGGAATCTAATTTTGGAAGGGATACCCCTGGCTTTATTCTCAATTTTGATAAGAAGAGGAGAGTGGTCAGAAAGGGTGTGGCTAAGGTGGTCAACCTTAGTCAACTCAAAAGAATTAAGCCAAACATTATTGAATAAAACTCTATCAAGCTTTGCCACAAATTCCCACGATGCCAGGTAAAATTATTGTTAGAAAAACAAATATCAATAAGGTTGCACTCCATAATCATGTCATTGTAATCCTCCATCGACTGATATATAGCAAGAGAACCCCCTACACGCTTAGTCGGGTTCATAATAGTGTTAAAATCACCACCAATAAGCCAAGGAATGTTGCAAATACTATGAAATTGAATGATCTGATCTCATAAGATTTTTCTAGTATAACGAGAAGAAACAGCCTACATATCACAAGTCATATGCCTCGAGCAACCACTATCTAAGTACCAGATGCTCTCACTCTGCCTTTTATGACATCACCCCTATAATATTATTCAAAGGTTAGTTTTTGGAACCCAAGTGAGTTTGGGTTCCACCATATGCTTGAATGAATGAGATGTATGCATGTTATACTGTGATGATTGCAATTTAGGCCTCCGCACTACATATATTCTACTGTGGATTTTGCAAGTGCGGGCTATGTGTCCTAGCATGCCATAAGAGTAACACCTAACACTGAGAAATGGGTTCACTAACTTATGTGGGTGATGGTGCCTCTTCCTAGGTTTATGTGATGCATCCTGCATTGAGGGGTTGTACCACCATGCTTTTGAAGGTGGTGGTTTATTATTTTCCAGTGTAGTAATTTTTTTTTTGTAAATATTTACATACACTTTTATAACTTGTCATTTCCACTTTTAATGCAAACTCATTTCTATTTAATTGACATGCAAGTTCTTATAAATCCTTAAATGCATTTTCTTGCTCAATATACAATGTTTTTAAGGATTATATGCATCAGATAAATCAATAAGCTTCTTATTTTATACATCAAACTCATCTAATAAAGACATACGATTGCTATCTAAAGTAGAGTGCTCAGTAACTCAACTAGCATGCTCTTTTTCCAAAGTAGGAAATTCAATATTAAGATTAGTATACATTTGCTTAAGCTTCCTATATGAATCATGAATATTTTTAGAAATAATAAGTAATTCATCATAGAAGAGTTCACATACCTCGTCTTGATCAAACTGATTAAGTTTATCATTATCCATCAGACAAAAATTGTTACCTTCTCCTCTTCTTCTTCTGATGATGTCTACAAGGTAGAGTCGGTTGAAAAAACTTTTTATGTCTTTTATTTTCCCTTTTGTACTTTGACTTCTCTTCACCCTTCTCCTTATTTATGCGAGGCTTAAGTTTGGGGTAGTCAGCTTGGAGGAGACCTAGTTTCATGCACTCAAACCAGATTATGTCAAATGAAACATTAATATTCTTGGTGCTTCTACCTTTGTTCCAATTGCTTTATTGAAATCTTTGTTTCCTCCTCAAAAAGTTCTTAAACTAGTGGGTCATCAAGGCAATGTCATCCTCTTCCTATGTTGTAGAACTATCACTATCCAAACTATTTGCATTTAGAGCCACATTTCTTTCTTTATTCTTTTCTCCTATATCACTTTGCCTTTGACTCACTCCCTGCTTGTAGGCAATGAATGACCTAAGCAAATTTTTAATGGAATAAACATTTAAATCTTTAGACTCAGTGATAGCAGTTATTTTTACATCATAATAACTAGGTAAACATCATAGGATGATACTATCTGGGTGAACCTAATATATATTTTAGACACAATCTTGCTAAGTTTCATGTGAAAAAGTTTGTAGTCATGCAAAAGAATGTTTAGCTTATACTTTTTCACTTCACTGGTTCCCTCGTAGGTGATACAACCTATCATAAATCTCTTTCTCGGTAGTACATGTGGAAACTCACATATTGTCTTTAGGTTTTAAGGCACATGAGAAATAATTCAAACACTAAGCATTCAACTATGTAAGTTTCTTATCCTCATTGATCCATTCATTAAAGGGAATATAAATTTAAACACCATTAACAGTATGCGATGGAGGTGAGTAACCATTTTAAATCATATGACAAATTCTATAGTCAATGGATTACATAAATGTAGACATGCAAATTTTTTAGAAATCAAATAAGATGTTTTCAAATAAAGGTGGACAGGTTATTGAATAATCCTCCACAGTGTTACGATTAACAAAATGTGCAATTGATCACTTATCTCAAGGTTTCTAAAACACTATTTTTGAGACCCAACTCTGATACCATTTAAAATTATGAGAAGTGCCAACAGGGGGGGTGAATTGGTATTTTTATAATTAATCTTAAATAGGAGTGCTAATTTTTATAAGTTTTTCAAAACACTTAGAAATAAACAATTTTAATTTTTGAATGTGGAAGCTAACAAATTAAATATGCCTTGAAAAATAGTGATGTTGAAATTCTAATTATCACAATAGAACATAGATCTCAGAAATTTATCATGCAGGTATAATGAAAAATGAAGTGCAAATTGTAAAAAATATAGAAAGTAAAATTAGAGAAAACACTATATTTTATAGTGGTTCCATCAAACCTTGACCTACATCCACTCCCTAGAGCCCTCCCCTCTTAGTATAACACTAACACAAAGTGACTCATTTTTCTCCCTCAGCAAGGTGGTGAAGCCCTTATAAAACTCTCTTTAAGCAACCCGGTGCGGCAGAGGACTGAAACACCTTTTTTAGGTAGAGAACCTTGACTCCTTTTTCTCCCTCCTGGAGAAGGAAGAGAACCTCGAGGACTAACTAAGAAGCCTCTCTCCCTAGAGATCTCCCATAAGACTCACCAAGGCCATAGGAGGAGCAAGCATGTAGCTAGCCTATAGCAAACATGTAATTCCCTTCACACTACTTATCCCTCACGCTTAAGCTTACCTTCTCTTTCCGCTCACAAACCCTAATTTTTGTCAAAATTTCCCTCTCAAAGTTCATTCTTCAGCCAAATTCATCTCTTCAAATCTCTTAGAAAAAGGTTAAGGAATTACTTTTATAATACGCTTCAAGAAACCCTAAAAATTCAAGTTAGTCCTCTTCTATTCATACAGTACGATCCAAGGTCATATAGTATAATCAGTTCAAAACTAGTCCTGTTGAGCACGAAGGAGGAGAAACAATTCATAATTTTTTAATATATCGTACAGTATAATTTAGAGATCATCCAGTATGATCTATCTTATTTCCTCTATTCGTATGGGACAAATCTTGGGATGACCGAAAGTCATCTATATTAATCATCTTGCACTATATACTTTGTATAGTTTAGTTAGTTAATTTCAAGTAGTTTGTCTAGTACGATATTAATATTGTGTGGTATGATTAGCGCCAAAATTATGGTTTCATCTGGTATGATCTATAGGATGACCAAATTTCTTCTCTATTCTTCATACAATATGATAATGATCGTATAGTACGAACAATAATAACTAATTAACCATGATTTAATTGTATAATTATGGGGTTAATTTTAGCAAGATTTGAAATGATTGTATATAATGATTATATTCGTATAATATGAATACTTTAAAAATTAAATATCAAAATCTTACTTAAATTAAGGCTAGGTTTTTAGATTGAAATAAATTATACAGTATGATTAGTTCATAAAAACTAATTTTTTAATTAGCTGCTAAGCCTATTCTTAGATAATAGATTATGCAGTACGAATAAAAATCGTACAGTATGATTTTTGCTTAAAAATTTTAATTTCTATAAAAATCTCCACCTGTGTGTGTGCATGGTCACCCTATTTGCATACACTTTTTGTGACCATACTAAAGAAATAGTAAACTTAGAGTCTGGTCGTTTAGAGAGAGAAGCTGCCATTTAGAGAGAGAAAGTTTTTGAATTTTCAAATTCAATTCTCCTTACTTTGATTCCTTTTCTTCAGGATTTGGTGGGGAAGATATTGGCAGATGGCCGCTGGCCATCCTTGGTTTCGACTGCAAGACTGACTTCCATTGTAGGTATTAAAAATCAAATTTTAGGTGGAAATAGTAGCCTGATAGCTGGTTCTAAGCAGAATGATCTCAATTTGGTGAAAAAGAGTTCGTAAGGATTGTTGGTTATAAAAGAGGTATATGATGTTGCTCCTAAGAAGATCATACAAGTGGAAGGAAAATATAAATCTATTGCTGAAAAATTTTTAATTCGTTACTCCAAAATTGGTGAGAAGTTCTATGGTTTTGAATTTGAATGATCCATCAACTTCGTCCTATAGGATGAAAATGTTTTTTAATAGATTTGGGAATTCAAATGCAATCGCTAGACACAGTGTGATAAATGCAAATTCACTATTTCAGTTAACAAAAGTCTTCATCAGAATGATAGTTTGGGAGGAAAGATGGATGTGAATGTGGAGAAGGTGATTGATGAAATGCCGAAGAGATCTGTTAAGGAAGTGGATGGTAATCCTTGGAGTAAGAAACCATATATCAAGCTGGACTTTAAAGAAGAAGATAAGGTATTATCAGAGGATAAAAAAGCAGTGAGAATGTGTGAAGACAATGAGATTTTGAATTCAAACAAATTGTTGAATTCATTGGTAATTAAAATGTTTGGTAAGGAATTACCATCACATATGGTGACAGGGGAAGTTAGAAGGCAATGGAGTCAATTTGGTCATTTTCATTTTACTTCACTTGGAAGGGGCTGGTTTTTATGTTCTTTCAATTCACAGGGATGGTTGAAGTGGTTCTTTCAGGAGGCCCTTGGTTCGTGAATGGGCATATTATTGGTATGGATAAGTGGTCTACTAATTTTTCTCCTTTGTCCATGAAGGGGCTGACCTCCCCTATATGGATAAGATTGCCTTATTTACCGTTACAATATTGGGATGAGTTGAATATGGCAAGGATTTCTTCTATGATTGTAAACCATTAATGTTGGATGGGAACATGTTTTAACAGGGAAGGAGGGAGTTTACAAAGGTGTATGTAAAGATGAAGCTTGATCAATGCCCTCCTTTAGGAGTGTGTGGGGAAAGTATTCTAGGGAGATTTTTTTAAAAAGTAGAGTATGAAAAAATCTCAACTTTCTTTTTTGAATGTGGCATGATTAGGCATGTGAAGAATGATTGCAAACATGGTATTCATGTCAAAAAGGAATCGGTTGTTGGTGTTAGTAAGGGTGGATTGGGGTTTAATGGTGAAAAAAGGCTAGAGATAGACAATGATCTTTCATATGGTCCATGCATTCTTATTAATCATATGAGAAATATAAGATTGATCCAGAAAAACACAAATGTGAAGCCAATGAATATGAGATATGTAAAGAAGCAATCGAAGCCTAATTTGGAGATTCATGAGGATAGGATTAGTGTGAGTTCTGAAGACCGGATTGGATCAATTATGCTGGAGCCGAATAATTTGAATTCTAGTACAGAACAAATTGAAGAGGGTGAAATTACATAGGGACTAGAGCAAGGTATGAAAGATATGCAATCTTCTAGAACTGAGGAGTCTGATGTTTAGATCATCAAAGATCTTCAGAAAACTAATGGTGTTATGGGTATGGTTTTTAATCCTACTAGTTCTATATGTCTAATGGATGTTAATAAATTTGATATTTTGATTATCAAGAATGATGGAAAAGATGGAGAAGGTGTGAATGAAATAAAGGTAAAAGGAAATGTTGATGAAGGCAATCCTGTTGTGATTGAAGGTGATGGGTTATGGAAGGAGGATGGTTGTGGAGGAAGAATTTACAATGGAAAATTTGATCGTGCAGTGGTTAAGGAATTTGGTAACATTGGAGAGATGTCCAAATTTAAGCTTGCTAAAGAACTCAAATCTTTAGGGCCTATAAAAAATGCTCCTCGTGGTACAAAGTTGGAGACTAGTGGTAAGAGAAGGGATGAGGTTACATCCCCTAGGGTGATCTAATGAATTCGATCGCTTTTTGGTATTATAGAGGAGCTAAGAAGAAAGAAGCCTCTCTCTATCTTAGGGAATTTATTAAAGAATTTAGTATTTATTTGTAAGATTGGAGAAGACCAAGATTAGTGCTTTTGATAAAGTAACTTTAGAGAAGATAATGGGACTAAACTGGGATTTTTTTCTCCTTCCTTCAGATGGTTTATCAGGTGATATTATGATCTTATGAAGATCAAATTTGGCTTCATTTTAAGTGTTGAAGACATCAGATTAATGTGTTATTGGGGATCTAAACATCTTTAATAAAGGCGTGTAGATGATTTCTACTGTTTATGGAAGTAAGGAGGTTCATAAAAGAAGGTTGTTATGGGATTGCATTCAAGAGGTTGCCCATAGGAAAGTTTCTTCCATTATTGGTGGGGATTTCAAATGTATTTTATCTCAGGAACATAAGAAGGGTGGAAGAAATTTTGTGTTTTGTCAAGGTCCAAAGGAGATGCTTAATTTTATGAATACAAATGACCTTCATGAGGTAGGAATTGTTGGACCTAGGTTCACTTGGTGCAATAATAAGATTGGAGGGGGAAGGATTCTTGAAAGGTTGGACAGGTGTTTACTAAACTCTTTGGCTATCAATTCTATCCAGGTGGCAGTGGTTAGACACATTGCTAGGGTGGCTTCAGATCACTATCTTATCATCTTAAAAATTTTTGATATGGCCATAAAAAGTAAGGGGGTCCTCATGTTTGAAGATGTGTAGATCTCTTTCAAAGCATCGGCTAATATTATTGCTAAAGTATGGAAGAAAGATTTTAGAGGGGATGATATGCAAATTCTTAATAAGAAATGTAATAGAGCTTTGAAAGATTTGTTCTATTGGAGTAAGGCAAAATTCAAGGAATTCTCTAAAGATAAGGATAGATTGAAATTGGAAATTTTTCAGCTACAAGAAGAGGAAGCTAGAGCATAGTGGTTGGATGATGAAAAGTTATGGTTGCTTAGAGTGAAGATTAAAGAGCTGAATGTTAATCTTTGCCATTTGAATACCTGGTGGAAGCAAAGAGACAAAGTGAAATGGATTGAAGAAGGAGATTCTAATACTACATTTTTCCATGCTTTTGCTAATGCTAGGAAAAATGGTGATTGGATTTCTCAAGTTAGGAAATCGTATGGTGTTCTCACCAAGGAGCCTAAGGAGGTGGAGTTTTTTTTTCAGTTTTTCTTCAAAACAAGTGGAAGGATAGGGTGTGTTGCTTTGAGAATTGGCCTTCTCCTAGGAAGGTTTTAGGAGATGAAGATAGGAAATGGCTGGATGCGGACTTCTCCAATTCAGAAATTGTGCAGGTGGTTAGGATGTTGGGTAACAACAAGGCTCCTGGTTATGATGGTATGACTTACTAGTTTTTCAAGTTTTATTGGAATATTAATGGGGAGGACGTTTATAGAACAGTGAAGAGTTTTTTCTTTCGGGAAAGATGTGCAAGGTGTGGAAGGATACTTTTGTTGTGCTTATTCCCAAATCAAGTAATCCAGTGACTCCTTCTGGCTTCCATCCAATTAGCCTTTGTAATTCCATTTACAAAATTATGGCTAAAGTGCTTTTGAATATATTGATTCTCGTAATTCCTAAAATTATCTCTAAAGAACAGGTAGCTTTTGTTAGAGGGAGATCTATCTCGAAGTATTTGTTACTAGCCAAGGAGGTCTTCAACAAAATTAGGTTTTCTAAAGCAAGTAATGGATTGATGGCTATTAAGTTAGATATCAAATAAGCCTATGACAGTATGAGTTGGACTACTCTTAGTAAGATGATGTTTATATTGGGTTTTCCAGAAAAGTTTGTTAGCTTGGTGATGAAGGGTGTTGTGGAACCAAGGTTTTCCATCTTTATTAATGGAGGTAATTCTAGATGGATCATGGGGAAGAGTGGCTTCCATCAAGGTTGTCCTCTAACTCCTTTCTTATTTATCATGTGCTCACAATTTCTTTCTAATGCTTTTTCCTACAAAGGCATGGATTTGGATATCAAGATTTCTCCAAAGGGACAAAAAATTTCTCATTTGCTTTATGTATATGATGTGTTGGTATTTTCTGATGATAAAGTTAAGAGTATCAAGAAGTTGAAGAGCATTGTAGAGGACTATTGTAAATGGACAGGTCAAAAAATTAATCTTCATAAATCTACTATGATTTGTGTGCAAATCAATTTTGTGAAGAAGGAAGAAAAAAATTGGGAAGTTATTGGGGATTAAGCTTGTTGATGAGATGGAGTACTTGCGAATTAAAATATTTCTAAGGAGGTTTAGAAAAGCTGATTTCCATATTTTATTGGATAAGTCTTTGAAGAAGTTAAATATTTGTGGGAATAGGTACATTTCTCTAGCTGGAAGATTGGTGTTGGTGAAAATTGCTTTTATTAACCTTCCCTTGTTCCTTATGGCTCACTCTCTTCTTCCTTTGAGTATCTTACAGGAATTTGACAAATTTTGTAGGAACTTTATCTGGAATAAGTATGATGGATGTCATTTCATGCACTATGTGGCTTTGGATGTGCTGTGTAAACCAAAAGCTTTGGGATGATGGGGAGTTCAGTTGGCGGTATCTAGGATGGGGGCATTGAGGGCAAAATTTGAATGGAATTTATTGAAAAATCCTGCTACTCTGTTAAACAAAAATTTGTTGGCCAAATATGGTGAGAAATGGTGGAGCAATGAGGCTATGAAGGGTAGCTCTTCATCTTGGAAGATCATTGGTTGTGGATGGAAGGCTCTAAAGAGTTTTGTAAGATGGAATATTGTTATGGGTTCAAATATAAATATTTTAAAAGATGTATGTATCTTGAACAAGAGTTTTCTTAAATAGCACATGTTTGTTGCAATATTTGATGATGATAATTTAACTCTTGACTTTTTCATTCATGAGGGAAGGTGGGACTATGACAAGCTGTGTTATTTGGAGAAGATCTTGCCTATATGATAGGTAGTATTAAAATTTTTCAAAATCAGGATGGAGACTTTATGGAATTGAAGAATAAATGGAGTGGAAAATCTATTTCATCAATGCTGATTGATGATGGCTTGAAGGAATAGGAGAATGTAGATATGGTTTCATGGATTTACAAGCTAAAGTTGAATGCTTCAGTGGAGTTATTTATGTGGTGCATCTATAAAAAGGCTACTCCTACAACAGAATTTCTTATGAAAAGAAGTTTATCTAACAGTAATTTATGCCCAAGAGGCTATAGAGAGGTTGAAGACATTGATCATGTCACATCTGCTTGTTCTAAGCTGGTTAAGGTGATTGACATATTGAGGTGGGGATTCAGGATACCAAAATTTAGCTCTTTCAAAGAGTGTTTGTATGAGCTAGAACTTTTATCTAGAAAGAATGTGCTGGTTGTTAGAATCTATGTTTCTATATTATGGTTCTCCTGGAATGATAGGAATAAAGTAAAGCATGGGAAAACAGGAGATAGCGTAGTCTTGATCGATGCTAATGTTCTCGATTTTGTGAGCACAGAAAATAAGGATATCCTCTGAGATAACAAGGATGTCAATCAGTCACATAGACTATTTTCAAATACTTGGCATCCTCCTCCTCCTGAGTGGTATAAAATTAACATTGATGCTTCACTTAGAGATAATTATGGGGCTGGTATTGGAGGGATTGTTCGAGATAGCAAAGGTTGATTTGTGTTAGCGTTGGGTTTTTGTGGTGTTCATTGGGACATATCACAGATGGAGCTATTGGTGTTCAGAGCTTTGGAGAATGTTTTAAAAGAGAGTTTACAAGATGCTAAAGATATTATCATTGAGGGAGACAATAAGAATGTGATCCAGTTTCCGCACAAGTTGTACAACAAACCAAAGGAACTTGGTGGGAGCATTGAAGATGAAGAGTTGTTGGTTTTAAATTCTTCAAATAATGTTATTTTTTATTTTGTTGGTCGAGATTGTAATAAGTTTGCTAATTATTGAGCCAACTAAACTTTTTCTTATGATTTTATTTAAGATAAGTTTTGTGAGAGTAATCTTCCTTCTTCTTTTACTCAAATGGTGTAGGAAGAAATTGATAGGTTGGTTTACTTTTATTAGTTTGTATCTATTTGGTTATTTTCTTTTTTAATGAAAATTGCATTTCTTAAAAAAAAAAAGACTAAAGAAAGAAAAAATGAAGAAAATACACAATACAGACTCTTTCACATCCTATTCTACCTAGTCTTGAGTTTTTAGCAGTCTTGAGCGGTATGTATTTTACCTGAAATGTTAGTGCTCATAGATAAAAATAGTTGCGGATCTATGGTTTATGATTTTGATGATAGCAAACATTCCTTATTTCTCTACGATTGCCTTAAGTACTAACGTTTCAGGTTCACATGATCGGATTACATTTTTGAATCAGCTCAAGATTGGGTAGACTAGGTCTGAGTCAGTTTGTAATCTTTTTCCTTTCTTGAGTCTGTTGTATTTGGTGTGGGACCTGTCGATTTGTAACTTGGAAGATTTCCTGTTATTCCCTAAAAGATTTCGATTTTTGGTAATATCTACCGGGACGATATTTATATCGTCCTAGACGATATGTCCAAAAATAGAAACCCTATTTAGGGCATCTTCATTAAGGCAGCCGTCATAAACAGATCATCCTGGACAATACTTGTATCGGCCAGGATGATATTCTCAATTCAGAAAGAATCAACCACCATAATCAGTTTAGGTATTCTTTATTTTAGGAAATCGGACAGGAAGATATTTATATCATCCAGGACGATCTAACTCAATTATACCTAAATTGATCTGGTATTATTTGGAAATCATTAATGGCTGATTGATACGATCACATCGTCTGGGACGATCTTATGATCGGCCAGCATGATGTCCTGGACGATTGACTTCGGTCAGCACCAAATCAGGGCGATGATAAGGATGATTAAAATCGGTTTTACACTAATCGTCCGGGATGATCGTGAGATCGGCCAGGACGACATAACCAATTTTCTTCTGATCGTCCCAAATCGTCCCAGGCCATTGAGCTGAATTTGTACTGATTGGCCAGGATGATATGTCTATCGTCCTGGATGATAATGTCGGCAACTTGCATTAATGAGCTCATTTTGAGAGCCTCTATTTAAGCTATGGCATGGCAACTTTTTTAAGAGTCTTTGGCAGCCATTGTAGCTTTGTTCTTGTGGGGAAAACTTGAAGAGAAAGCTTAAAAGGGAGTGAGGAACGGGTGAAGTCTAAGAGAGGGAGAAGATCCTGTGAGGGGGGACTCAAGGGAGTGTGGAGGGGGATTCCACAAGGTTGCTCCGGCAAGATTGCGCCTTAATATCATTGGATTCAAGGCTTGTCTCGAGGGAAGTTCACCAAAGAAGAAGATCTCTTTGGTGTCAAAGGACCCGGCGATTCCGCCGCACCGGGGAAGGTGGAAGTGATTTTGTAAGGGCTTCTCCGCCTAGCTGTTGGGGCTAAAGGAGAGACACTTGTTTTAGTGCAATACTTGGAGGGTGCCTCCAAGGAGTGGACGTAGGTAAAGGTTTGACTGAACCACTATAAATCCAGTGTGTTCTTTCTTATTATTTGCTTCCGCATTTAATTTCCGCATCGTTGGTTTTGATTGTGGTAAATCTTGTTTTTGGATTTAAGATTGTGTTTATTTTAAATACTGATTCACCTATCTATCTCATTATTAGCCTTGGGCCAGTTCATAAGGGCTTAACATCCCTAACGAACTTTCAAGTGGTATCAGAGCACTTTCTAGTGTTATCTGAGCACTTTCAAAAATAACATCTAAAATATTCAAGGAAGAAAGTAAAAAAGTAATGTCATATAAAATTGCATTTTTAGCCTAAAATATTCAACATAAATTTCATCTCCTTAATGCATACTCGATTCTAGCTTTTTTTAACCTAAAAATGCATTCAGTGTATCCAAAACTCTTCTAAATATTCTCTCACATCCTTCATAACCTTCGAAGGCCTCAACTCCCAAATAAATCTAAGATTTCCTATCCAAAATAGCATTGGAGAGAAAATTCCAAATAATGAGCAACTAGATTATAAATTTCATTATTTCTTTAATAATAACTAAAATTTTAGAAAACTACCACCATTAATTTCATAATATCCTAAGCATTTAATTTAGATTTCCTCCCTATTTTTCTTAAAAGGAAAACTTCCTCTTTAATTGTCTAAAAGTTTTAGCACTAAATACATTCATTTCTTAATTAATAATTTCATTACTACAAAAAAAAAAAAGCTTTCCACCACCACCCTAATGGGACAATAATGAAGTTGGTTCTTCATTATGAAGATCCTATAAACCCTACATTAGAGGTAGGATGAGTTCCATGAGTGCACACAAAAAGGGGGTTAACCACTCATTACTTGGTAATTATTTTTAGTTTTTATTTAATTTTTGGTAGACTTGCTAGATAAAAACAAATATAAAAAGAATTATTTTATTAAAAGCAAAAAAAATAAAACTATGGGCACAATGACATCCCTTATAGATATAAATCCTTCAGGTCATCAACAATCCATGTACTTAGCACCTTACCAGAGTATGTCTACTATTGAAATGCTCTAGGGCTAATTTCTTAATTATATAGGGTTTTTAACAGTTGACCTGAGTTTCCAAGCACAATTAACAAACAATTGCATGTATTCTCCTTAGCACCAAGTTACTAGGGTGAAAGAGCTTCTTCTTGACCATTGTATTATGGTAATTAGTCATTCTTCTCTTTGTCTCTTCTTAATTAAGTGTAGCATGGACTCTAAGTTACCCTAGCTCATTAACTAGAGTTTCTTTACTTTGATTCCAAATTGAGTAGTCGACCTTGATTATGATGAATCTTCCTTGCCTATTTGAAGGTCTAAATGGACTAATGAGATCTATTCCAAAAAAAATGAAATTCCAAAGGCGAGTGATTGATTGAATCTTCTAAGAAGGTTGTTATTGCATTATAGTAATTTTTTAGCACTAGACATACCTTTTTTAGAACTCCTTTCTAAATAACTTATAATCTTCCAAAAGTACCCTTTCTAGAGGATTCCATGTCTAATTATTTTTTACATTGAATGGATCTCACACTCATTACACTACAGGAAAATGCCAAAAGCCGGCGGTTTTCTCCGGCGGTTCGTATGGCTACACTGGAGGTTTTTTTATTACCGACGGATTTGCAGGGCATTCAAACCGCCGATAAAAATCGTGTAGGAAACACTTACCGGAGGCCTTTTACCGGCGATTTATTTAGGCGGCGGTTTTCCGGCGGCCATTACCGCCGGTGACGATCGGATTTGCAACCGACGGTGTTCCGGCTGTTAAGCCGCCGGTTAGTTTACCGACGACTAACCGGCGGTCAAATTACCGATGGTATGCCTGCGGTTAAAGCGGGCGTCGTGTGTTCTCTAAACCGCTGGCAAGCGTCGGTAGACTGCCGGTTCCATTACCGACGGTTACAGCCGGTGGTATTACCGACGGTGCACACCACCGGACGTCCATCGTAACACCGCTGGTGGCCGTTGGTAACCGCTGGTATAATACCGGCGGTGTAATGATATTACTGGCAGCCTAGCTTTGGCCGTCCGGTATCATCGTTTCCAGCGGCCAAACCGTCGGTTGGCCGCCGAAAACCTTTAGCACCTGTAAAAAAAAAATTTTTGATAGCATTTCCTCTAATTGAGGGAGGTTCACCCTAAAGTCTAAACCTGTAGAAAGAGCAATACATAATAAGATATTTTGGGCAACACGCCGCTATATTCATCAGAACTATAAACATAACCACAAATCAAATAAACAAGTTTACAATCAAACATTAAGAAGTTCCAAATAAGTTCATCATAAGGTTACAATCACAAGTTCACAAGTTCTAAATACAATCATCAAACATAAAAAATATCTAATCCTCAGTTGTATCCTCACTGTCTGCAGATGGCTGCTCCTCTTGCTCCCTCTTCCTCTGATTTTCAGCTCTGTAGGATT